>NC_080399.1:11876666-12179696 GCF_030265065.1 Corythoichthys intestinalis | reverse complement strand
TTCATCAAATAGAAAACACCCACGGCAACATTCGCATACACAACTATATGTTCGTGTGTTTGTGTGTAATTGTTCTCGAACCATACCGCAAAAAATATACACGCTCTTAATTTTCACATTTGGCAGCAGATATTGAAGCTTAGCGCTGTTTTAGACGGCGTTTCTCTTAATCACATACTGAGCTTCTTTTAATCTGTGTGTACAAGTAAATCTCTGCTATACGCAGTTACTTCCATATATTCCGCCTCTTGTTTCCCCTCCCCCAAACTCCCACTAAGGACTCATAATAAAACACCCGTGGACCACTCAAGAAGCGGATGCAGGTGTGTGGGATTCAGCAAGGCCAATTACAGGGCCCGTAAGATCCACATTGTGTAGATGCACTTTGAGACTGAAGAAATATAAATGCTGGACATGAGGTTTTTGCAGTAACTGAAAAAAGAATACTGGAGTAAGAAATACAAGCATTTTATCAAAAAAAATATATATATATATTTTTTTTTTGAAAAAGTCATTTAAGCCCCTTTCAGACATATGTTAAACTATGATTAAATCCCGTGATTTAAATGGGTAGCCCTTATGAAACCCTTACTGAAAGCAATTTCCTGGGTAAACTGACACAGAGAGAACATGGACATTAACCGGGTCGCGTCCTAGTATAATGTCCGGGACTTACCCGTGCAATGTGTGAAAGTAGCCGTTTAATTTACGGGTCACAGCGCGAATGCTGATGACGTACAGTGGGGCAAATAAGTATTTAGTCAACCACCAATTGTGAAAGATCTCCTACTTGAAAATATTAGGCCTTTAATTGTCAACATGGGTAAACCTCAACCATGAGAGACAGAATGTGGAGAAAAAATAAGAGAAAATCACATTGTTTGATTTTTAAAGCATTTATTTTCAAATTAGAGTGGAAAATAAGTATTTGGTCACCTACAAACAAGCAAGATTTCTGGCTGTCAAAGAGGTCTAACTTCTTCTAAAGAGATCTCACAAGGTCTAACGAGACTCCACTCGTTACCTGTACTAATGGCACCTGTTTTAACTCATTATCGGTATAAAAGACACCTGTCCACAACTTTAGTCAGTCACACTCCAAACTCCACTATGGCAAAGACCAAAGAGCTGTCGAAAGACACCAGAGACAAAATTGTAGACCTGCACCAGGATGGGAAGACTGAATCTGCATTAGGTAAAACGCTTGGTGTAACGAAATCAACTGTGGGAGCAATTATTAGAAAATGGAAGACATACAAGACCACAGATAATCTCCCTCGATTTGGGGCTTCATGCAAGATCTCACAACGTGGCGTCAAAATGATAACAAGAACGGTGAGCATAAATACCAGAACCACACGGGGGGACCTAGTGAATGACCTACAGAGAGCTGGGACCACAGTAACTAAAGTTACTATCAGTAACACAATGCGCCGCAAGGGACTCAAATCCTGCACTGCCAGACATGTCCCCCTGCTGAAGCCAGTACACATCCAGGCCCGTCTGCGGTTCGCTAGAGTGCATTTGGATGATCCAGAAGAGGACTGGGAGAATGTGTTATGGTCAGATGAAACCAAAATAGAACTTTTTGGCAGAAACACAGGTTCTTGTGTTTGGAGGAGAAAGAATACTGAATTGCATCCGAAGAACACCATACCCACTGTGAAGCATGGGGGTGGAAATATCATGCTTTGGGGCTGTTTTTCTGCAAAGGGACCAGGACGACTGATCTGTGTAAAGGAAAGAATGAATGGTGCCATGTATCGACAGATTTTGAGTGAAAATCTCCTTCCATCAGCAAGGGTATTGAAGATGAGACGTGGCTGGGTATTTCAGCATGAAAATGCTCCCAAACACACAGCCAGGGCAACAAAGGAGTGGCTTCGTTAGAAGCATTTCAAGGTCCTGGAGTGGCCTAGCCAGTCTCCAGATCTCAACCCCATAGAAAATCTGTGAGGGGAGTTGAAAGTCTCCGCTATTGCCAACAAAGGGTACATAACAAAGTATTGAGATGAAATTTTGGTATTGACCGAATACTTGATTTTCATGTAAGATTTCAATTCTTGTTTCGAATGCCTCTGTTTTAACGTTCTTTTCGTTTAATGTGATTTTTATGACCTTCACGTGATGTAAAGCACTTTGAATTGGCTTGTGTTGAATTGTGCTATACAAATAAATTTGCCTTGCCTATTGCCGTCACCAGGTATTTTCAATATAAATTTCCCTCGCTTACTAACTGCTACAACACATATTCTGGGCCCAGGCTGGCAAACTATCAACCAGCAAATCTCCACGAGCGTCTAAAAGTGTGTTAGGCTTTAATTTTTTAAAAATTGTGTTCTTTTGTCCTTTATTTGAAGAACCACACGCCAACAGCAGCCAAACAAGGTGACGTCCTCTTCCAGTTTCAATTCTCGTGTACATTTTGTGTTTGTCGACATGATCTCTCTCCCTCCCTCTAGTGTCCCTATTTATCTCCGTGTGTGGGCTTGGGTCGCCTTCCTCTCAGTCTTCCGCCGCAGCGCGACAGCTGAGGCGACCGAGTTTTATCCTCCCAACATTCCAGTAAATACTCAAACAAAACGCGTCGCGCTCCGCACAGCCCCGGGGCCGGAGCAATCAATCACCGGCAAAACAACACCCACAACCGGCTGTTTCTGCTCCATAAAACCGCCTTGAGAACAACAGCAGCCATTCAAGTGTCTGGCGTGTAGAATTAACACTTACTCTCTGTACTTCCCCGACGTCTTCCCTTTCAGTCGACATATCAACAAAAAAAAAAAAAACTGTCACAAATCCCCAGGCGAGATCTGTAAATAGTATTTGCGATGGCATGTCTGCTTTACGATGGTATCATTTACCCAGCGGGCTCTCGGCGCAACCAGTTGAGTGTTCCTCAAGAAACATGGCGGATAAAAGACAATAAATCTGTAACAAGGCAACAAACCCACACCCGGCCTTGAATTCTGTAATGCAATAGAAAGTCGGTGAGTATGTTTTCTTTACTTACGGGCTATAGGACCTTAGATAATGTCGTATAAATATTTGATGCTTTCCAAGTAGGTTTTTTCTTATAGCGAGTGCAGCATTATGCTTGATAATCAAGTTGAACTTGATGTTGTGACATATACAAGCAGCTAGAATTGTCGATGTATTTTTGATAAAAGCATTTTAAAATGATATCGGATAATATCGGTATTGGTTTTTCATGATCAGTTTTCGGCTAATATACAGTGTATCACAAAAGTGAGTACACCCCTCACATTTCTGCGGATATTTAATCATATCTTGTCATGGGACAACACTGACAATATGACACTTTGACACAATTAAAAGTAGTCTGTGTACAGCTTATACAATAAAGTTAATTTATTTTCCCCTCAAATAACTCAAAATATAGCCATTGATATCTAAACCCCTGGCAACAAAAGTGAGTACGTCCTATAGAAACTACGTACATCCCTAAATGTCCAAATTGAGTACTGCTTGTCATTTTCCCTCCAAAATGTCATGTGTCTCGTTACAGGAGTGATATCGGCATTGCTGCAGAGGTTGAAGAGGTGGAGGGTCAGCCTGTTAGTGCTCAGTCCATTGCTGCAGAGATTGAAGAGATGGGAGGGTCAGCCTGTTAGTGTTCAGACCATACGCCGCACTCTACATCAAATTGGTGTGCATGGCTGTCACCCCAGGAGGAAGCCTCTTCTGAAGAAGGTACAGAAGAAAGCCCGCCCGTCTCATCAGACCATAGGACATGATTCCAGTAATCCATGTGCTTTGTTGACGTGTCTTCAAACTGCAAACTGTTTACGGGCTTTCTTCTGTACCGTCTTCAGAAGAGGCTTCCTCCTCGGGTGACAGCCATGCACACCAATTTAATGTAGAGTGCGGCGTATGGTCTGAGAACTAATAGGCTGACCCCCCACCTCTTCAATCTCTGCAGCAATGCTGACAGCCCTTCTGTAACGAGTCACATGACAGTTTGGAGGGAAAATGACAAGCAGTACTCAATTTGGACATTCAGTGTATCATATTGGTAGTGTATCAAATACTTGTTTTCCCCACTGTACTGGACTGTCTCAGGAAATTAGAATACACAATATTCTAATTTTTTGAGACAGTCCTGTGTATATATACAGGACTGTCTCAGGAAATTAGAATACACAATATTCTAATTTCCTGACTGTCTCAGGAAATTAGAATATTGTGTATTCTAATTTCCTGAGACAGTCCAGTATATCTTTACTAAGGAGTGTACTCACTTTTGTTGCCACACTCACTTTTGTTGCCAGGGGTTTAGATATTAATGGCTATATTTTGAGTTATTTTGAGGGGAAAATAAATTAACTCTATTATATAAGCTGAACAAAGACGTGTCATTTTGTCAGTGTTGTCCCATTAAAAGATATACTTAAATATCTGTAGAAATGCGAGGGGTGTACTCACTTTTGTGATACACTGTACATGTTGCCTTCAAAGTGAATGTTTTTGTACAGGGGCTTAGTACAGCAGTTATGCTTGTTGACCATGAGCAGTGTTGCCAACTCCCCAGTAAGGAAAGCAGCTATTGGCTTTCCTGTAAGTCACTAGATGACATCATAACCTAATTTGCATTACACATAATCTCTGGGTTACGATGTACCCCGCCAACGTGATTTCGACTTTACGTGTCTCGTCCGCTGTTTACTCTCCAATCATTTTATTTTATTTTTTTCAAGTTGCGTAACAGTGTCTTGTCCGCAACCTCTCAGCATGCATTTTAAGTTCAGTATATTATTTGTCGTTTCATTATATTATTTATTAGGTCTAGAGCTGCAGCTATCGATTATTTTAGAAGTCGATTAATTGATGAAATAGTTGGAATAATCGAGTAATCTGATAAGGTACATAAAAAATTAAAAAACCTGAGCTGAGCCTCAAATGGCATAAAAAAAATACTAATGCTGATCTACAGTATGTACAACAAAAGAACAATTGGCTGACTTACATCGCAAAAGTCTGCTAGTTTAAATGCTTTAAAATGTTTATTTTTTTTTTTTTTTTATTTTTACAATACTCTTAACAAATGTTTCAGACACATATTCCCGCAAAAAATGGCTAAATTTACCTATAAACTAAATTACGAATGCATTAAAAAAAAAACATTAGCTCAAACAAGAACTTAGCTTATGGTGGCCTTAACAGGGTGCAGCTGGATTCAGCCATGTGAAATGAGTTATGTCATATTCTCTGTTGCCACTAGGGGGCAGTGTATCCACCCAAATCAATAAAACTAAATGCAAACACTTTCAAAACAAACACTTCAATGAAACGAATACTCGAAGCAGCCAAATTTATTTATTTTTTCCTAATCGAATTACTTGAGCTAATCAATTAATTGTTGTAGCACTAATTAGGTCTAATTACTCTAAATGATTGATCCCTACAGCAGTGCTTTTCAACCGGTGTGTTGCGGCAGTGCCGCGAGAGATCGTCAGGTCTGCCGCGAGAAATTATCCAATATCGCTTTTTTTTTTTCACGTCGTCGGGCGGAGTTGTAATAGGAAGGAAGGAGTAGGTAGAAGGTTGTGGTTGTGTGCAGATGAGCAATGTATTGCTCGTGTCGTGGCATTCTCTTATGTGTTGTTTCCATCTTTCACATTTGGAGCATAGGCCAGAGCCAATGTTGAAGTGCAGAGCAATTACAAATGCCAATAAAGACACCACACACACACAAACACCCCTAAAACAGTGAAATGTCAACTCATGTGATATCTTACAGCACGATCAGTCCCGATGACCGCACAGTTTTTTTTCCCCCTGCAGACCTCTTTACATGCAGATAGCAGCTGATGTATTATATTAACCTTTGCTGTTATAACCCTATGATACACATACACATACACATCCATGCATAGCACAAATTAGATTAAACATCTGTCATTTTTCCTCCCTCTTGGTCAAAATGTGTTTTGTCAGGGCACTCTACAAAACGGTTTCAGTGAGAAGAACAAGATATATCATCAAATGTGGTTCTTTTCCATTTGTAGGGTATATTTTACACTGGAAAAACCATCAAACTAGAAAAGTTTCATTTACAGTAGATTAAAGATGGAAAAACTACTTACAGTTTGTAATCTGCAAAATATGATTTTCTTTTCGGTATCATTTTGTTCATCCCTTCTCAGTTGCTTTTATTTGTTTTTATAAGTTACCACCGATGTTGAAACACAGGCATTGAGCATCCTCTTATGGTTTAGTGTGAAAATAACATGTGAAATGATCTAGTGTATAAATCGCAACCCCGGGCCAAACTATGAAAAAAAAACCCTGCGACTTATTGTCCGAAAATTACGGTATATATTTTTTACACGAATAATATAATTGGGTGTTAAATGCGGGCCGCAAAATGCTCCATTTCGCCCTTGAGCCTCAAGTTTGAAACCCCTGTTGTATATAAATATAATAAAAATATTTATGAGAAAAAAAAAAATATATATATATATATATATATATATATATATATTTATTTAAATTTTTATTTTTTATTTTTTTTTTTAAATGGAATCTTCGCCGCACTGCACAGCCCGAACAATCTGCACCGTTCAAATATACGAAATGACCGGAATTTTCGAACGACGCAGGAAATTTCTTGATTGATCCCCAAACATTTTCTGTTCGCCCGTAAACACAGATTTTTGAAAAGAAAAAAAAAAGTTTTTCAAAACGCTACTTGTCCTACGATTTTGACGAAATCCAAAAATGTACACATAAAAAATTCCCGGATGGTAAGGGGCATAAAAGTTCTATACAGAATTTGGCAAAAATTTACGGTTCCCCTAAAATTTGCCCAAAAACTTGCCCATTCATTTCTAAATTGACAGCCATGTATGTCCAAATTTCCCATTCACTTTCAATGGCTGGAAAACATAGAACCTTGTGATTTTTTACCATTTACCATGACAGCCCATTGACATTTAACTGGCGCCTAAGTCCATGCCATTGACAGCCATGCACGTCTATGCCATTGATGGCCATGTATAGTATGTCCAAATTTTAATGGCAAAAAAACCTTTGTGGTTGGGATTTTTTTTTACCAAAAACGTACGATTACAGCTCATTGACATTCAATTGGCGCCCAAGTAAGTCGATGCCATTGATAGCCATCCAAGTGGATGTGTCCCCGAAATGTCCCCAAATCAACAGGAAGTGTCCCCCAAATATCCCGAAATCAACAGGACCTGATATCAACAGGACATCTCCCCGAAATGTCCACAAATCAACAGGAAGTGACCTGATAGATTTGTTCCTACCACAGCAAAGCCCCATCGTAATTTTTCCAGAAATTGCAGTTTCTAGTTTCTTATATCTCTGGACAATATTTGAACTCAATAAGACTCATCAGTACCATTGATGGCGATAGACATGGTGATAGAAAATCAATTCACTGAAATACCATTCACTGCCAGCCCACCAAGTTCAAACTGCGGTTTCTTAACAACAATACTCTGAGTGAGATATCAAACGAGCACTCATCGAGCAGAAGCAAATGCCGGTTCTTAGGTCTCCAGGGGTCAGGCCGCGTACGACTCTCCAACCCAACAAACAAGCACAAGAATTCCAACAATCGGAGCTAGCGCATTGTTCAATATCTGCAGGAGAAAACGGCTCAGTCGCTAACACACACACACACAAAATCAGTCATTACTGTTCATATCTGGAGAGAGAGCGAGAGAATGGAGCGTGTTCCTTATTGTCCCCTTAGTGGTGATGTGGGGGTGTGTGTTAGGGCTTGATTGTTACTGGTTTACATAAGGGTATTAAACTCTAGCATAGCCCTATCTATCTGAGCCAGGCAGATATATTTGTGTTGTGGCTCCTTTATGCATTTGTTATTTCCAAAGAGGATTGGGTTTGCACCAGTGGAATAGAGGATAGATAGCCTGCTGATATTACCGCCACTTCCTGCTTTTTCCCCCTAAAAACCAAACTCGACTGTGTGTGAAAAGTATATGATTATCTGTGCGCGTTGTTGATGTTGTTCTGTATGGCCTCGGGAAACAAAAGCGGACTAATTAATTAAAGGCAAGTGCACTTTGGCGCTATTGTTCTCTAATAGTAGTCAGCAAAATAGCGTTCTGTTAATATTACAGCTAATAATAGTTTTCCGTGCGCCGAAAATGGGGGAATGTATTAGCTAAGCATTGTGCTCACCATTCGGGAAGATCAACATAATGTACGGAGGAAAAAAATGTAATGTCAGTAATTAAATGTGTTTAGTTTCACTGTGAGGCAATTGCTATTGTTTTGACAGGAAATGAAGTAGTCTACATGTTAATGAATTGATCATTGTAATATGGGTCCATCCGCAAGCGGCTTTAAGGATAATTTAGACATCAGCATATACGCGTTATGGTATTAATTAAAACATTTGCTTCATTATTCAGTTTTGTTAAGTTTAATCGTATGCATTGGTTTCAATAGAGCTAGTTAAAGCAAAGTGTTCTCATAAGGATTTGTTAGTTAAATACTTTGGGACAATTGTATTGCAATCTTAATATTCCTGGCATGTAAATTTAACATTTTATGACTATTTCTTTTACAAGAGCAAAAAGAACGACAATTCTCCTAAGAGTAGTTTCCCAAAAGAGTAGTTTCCCAATGCTATACTTTTTACTTGATTAGATTTGTGAAGAAAAAAAACTACTCTTACTCCGCTACTTTGGGCTACACAAGAGTCGTTACATTTTTCCTCTTGTATATTAAATTTATTATTTTTATTGCCAGCGATGCCAAGAGTAGAGACGTGCCTGGTGTATTAGCAAGGTAGCTCTCTCGATTTCACCAATGAGACGTCGCAACAATAATAAGATGACTCCATTACACCAATCAGACGCAAGCTTGCCGTTCTATTTCACGCCAGCCTGTTCAAGTCATGTGGTGTCCTTAAAGCACCGTAAAAAATGATGTGATATATAAAGCGCTGCCCTCAACATGACGCGAAAGCGCGGATTTTAAACTCTCTCAGTTTTTTATTTGGCACAGATTTACCACAGAAAACCGGAGATATTATCCTTTTCATTTCATAATAATAACTATGAAGGAACTCTTCACTATTCAAACTTGGAACTATTTTCTCCACCAGAGGGCAGTCATGCTATTTGGAGGAATAATGCTTCACCGATGTAATTTTTTTTCTCTCGTCGGAATTCAATGATTTTTTTTTTTTTTTGGTATTTCTTTTAGGGCTGTCAAAATTATCACGTTAACAGGCGTTAATTAATTTTTTTAATTAATCACGTTAAAATATTTGACGGAATTAACGCACATGCCCCGCTCAAACAGATTAAAATGACAGCAGTGTCATTTCCGCTTGTTACTTGTTTTTGGTGTTTGGCGCCCTCTGCTGGCGCTTAGGTCCAAATGATTTTATGGGTTTAAGCACAATGAGTGAGCATGGTGTAATTATTGACATCAACAATGGCGAGCTACTAGTTTATTTTTTGATTGAAAATTTTACAAATTTTAATAAAACGAAAACATTAAGAGGGGTTAATATAAAATTTCTATAACTTGTACTAACATTTATCTTTAAAGAACAACAAGTCTTTCTATCCATGGATCGCTTTAAGAGAATGTTAATAATGTTAACGCCATCTTGTTGATTTATTGTTATAATAAACAAATACAGTATTTATGTACCATATGTTGAATGTATATATCCGTCTTGTGTCTTATCTTTCCATTCCAACAATAATTTACAGAAAAATATGGCAATTTTTATAGATGGTTTGAATTGTGATTAATTACGATTAATTAATTTTTAAGCTGTAATGAACTCGATTAAAATTTTTTATCGTTTGACAGCCCTAATTTCTTTACATTAATGTGGTTATGTAATTTGTAATTGTACAGTATCATTATAGCAACAGTTCATATAGATAACTTTGTGCTCCGAAAAAAAAAAAAAAAAATCTAACAAAAATATAAGCAGTGACTCACAATGTTGCTCATTAATTACGTATTATTTTCAACAAATACTTTTTTACTTGTACTTGAGTATATTTCTTGGATGACTACTTTTACTTTTACTTGAGTAATATTATTTTCAAGTAACGTTACTCTACCCACCTCTGAAGAGGACCAGTGTCCGGTTGGATAGCTACCTCGCAACAGCACTTGCAAATGAAATGACTTGTTGAAAAGGTTTAGCATTCACATTGCGCCAACCAAACTTTCCGAGTACATCACGTGGACGGGAGACACACTCATTGATTGGACAACTAGAAAATGAAATACCTCCCTCCTGGGAGGGGAGGGAGTGTGGAGTAATATAGCATAGCATATCAAGTCGCCCCTCGGCCAGGGGCAGGGTCGCTCCCTCTCGATTCAATGCCGAGCAAATTGGAGTATATAAAAAATGCATCGGGGAAAATTAAACCACGAAAAGGAACTGCATGGTGCTCCAAGTCACTTAGGCATGATCACTCTCACTTTCGTCACTTTTTGGACTGTCAAATTGTCGCCACTTACAGGAGAGCGAAACTCACGAAACGGCCGCCCCGAGAGGCTCCGCCTGTCTACGCCACTGTCACTCTCACATGGTACGTTCAGCAACAGCATGTAATACACAATCACCACAGTAAAAAACGATTCTGTGTATCAAATGCAACTACTTAGCGCACCACAACAACATTTGGCTCTTGCCATTGTTGATTTTGAATAGCGTGCGTGCTGTACTTCCTACTTTATGTGACGCTGCACATAAAGTAGCAATAGCGGACTCTGCTCCGGTTGCATTCATATGCGAAGCAGGGTGGGCTTAAAACGTACCAAGACCCAGGATTTTTGAACAGACCAGAGTTCATGTTTGGTTCGAACTATAGTTCGGATGCGTGTTCACATTTAAAAAAACGAAGCGGACTATCTGAGAAAAATAACTCTGGTCCGTTTAAAATGGACCAAACAGTGCTAGTGTGAAAGCCCCCATAGGTATAACTGCTAAAAGCAGTTTTCTTTGCATTTCTGTGGTTTTAGGGAATTTGACCCCACCACAAAAAAAAAAAAAAAAAAAAAAAATTGGCTCCGTGGTGACCTGGGTCAGGGAGTTCCGGCAAGAAATTTTAGCCACTTTCAACCCTGCCATTGATATTATATACATAAAAAAATGTATGTTAAAAGCAGTGTTGTCAGTAACGCGTGAATTAGTAACGCGTTACTGTAATCTGATTGCTTTTTTCAGTAACCAGTAATCTAACGCGTTCATTTTTCTACACCAGTAATCTGATTAAAGTTAGTTTCCTTAGTGTCTCTGCGTTACTATTTTTTCATTGCCTCATAACATATGTAGAATGAAGAATATTGTAGTCATGTACGAAGAGCATTTTGAATAGAAAATGCTAAAATAAAAGGTTCCCAGTACATGTTTCCATGACAACCTCTTAGCTATTTCCTGTTTTGGTCTCGCGTTACATATGTTGTGGGACTGAAGGCGTGGGCCAGGCGGGTGGACATTTGAGCCGAGTGTTGAGACGTTGCGAGGGAATGTTGATCTGTGGATATCCATGAATGAAGGTGAGTATTTTTCCTTAATTCTGGAGGGTATCAGCAAACGGTTGGACCCCCTACATGCGCGGCCATTTCGTAGCTTTGCCGTAGCAACGACGGGCAGTCATTGCTCCAAGTTGGCAACCGTTGTTTACATCATATGCGTGTTGCACATTTATGCCGTGAGGTGATGTGTTCGTTTAGCATCTGTGGGATGTGATGTATGTCCGATTGAGTGTAAAGTGCTTAGTTGCCGCCACGTTTTGTGGCCAAATTGACCGCGTGTGTGTTGAGAGGAGTACTTCCGGGTTGTGCACGCGCATCCGCGCCCGCCACCACCTTTGCAATTTTGTGCAGTCAGTTTGCATTGTTTTATATTGGCACTGATATGCTGTTAACCATAACCCGGAATTCAGAAGTTTTGACATTATGCTTAATCTTAGAGTTAGCGGGGTATAATTGGTCGGTGGAGTTGATTTCAACAAATTCCAAGCAGTTTGTCAGATATTTGTTAGTTACAGGGCTCCGGATCTGCTAAGCTAGCGCGAAATTCTGATATTCCCCTTTAAATTCAATCATCGGAAAGTCAATTACATGTGATGATATTTTTCTGTTGTCATTCTTATGTTGAGGCGGCAAAGGGAGAAAAATGGGTAAAAAGTAACTGATAAATTACTTTTAAAGTAACTTAGTTACTTTGATAATGAAGTAATCAGTAAAGTAACTAGATTACTTTTTTGAGGTATAATCAGTAATCAGTAATTTTAAATTACTTTTTCAAGTAATCTGTGACAACACTGGTTAAAAGCATGGGGTGTTGACACTACTTCGCGGTTTTTCACTTTACGCGGTCAGTTCTGGTCCTCATTAACAGCAATAAGTGAGGGATCACTGCATTAAGTAACAAAATGATTTACAGTGGGGAGAACAAGTATTTGATACACAGTCAAAGGGAAAACCCATTGGCAGTCTATCAAATACTTGTTCTCCCCACTGTATATCCAACAACAATAAAAAACTCATTGTACAGGAAAAAGTGGAAACTACAACTGTATTGTGAAATGTAACAATACAAGATGCCTTTTTGCTACTGTATAAGCATCCTTATTATCACTGCAAAGGTAGAAATGTCAAATTACAGGGCGCCTAATGTTTTGTCCAGTGAGAATCTAACAAAGTCTGTTTGTCGGTAGCACGCTTTAGAGGTTAAATCAAAGCAGAGTCAATACTTTCATGCCTCCCTCCTGACTGCTTGTGTCACTCGTGGAAAAGGAACTTCAACACAAAAGGAGTGAAGAGTCGCCACGCTAATACAGAGGATGATCTAAGTCGCTTGCTCGCATAGGCACACACGGATACGCATTTCACACACGCACACGCAGGGTAGACGAAAGGCTTCCTCCCTGAGAATGGTAATGAGCCAAATTGTCTTTTCTTCCCGCCTGTCCAGTCATGGCCACTGCCCCAGCTAAATCAATAGCATCATCCATAATCTTTATTGTGGGATGAAACACAGCATAAATCAGCGCAAAGCTTTTCACACATCCGCTTCAAAATTGCATGCGGCAATCTCCGGGGGACCAGCGATACTTGCTCTTGCGGTGCGCGCTTCTCCTGAATTATTGTGTTTCAGTGCCATTGACGGCGATAGATGTCCGATCCATTTCGACAAGGAGGCGATCATTCAACGCCAATGGCAGCTAGGGGCTTCAATTAATGAACTATTCAATAGAGCTAATCAAATTTTAGATTCATTGACAACTATTTTGCAAGTCGAATAATTGTTTAGAAACATTGCTGAACTCAAAATTGTCAAAATCTTTTTTTTTTTTTTTTTTTAAAACTCTTAGTGAATATTTTCTTACTTATGCCAACATTTCCAGTACAAATGGATTGGACATATTAGTGAAAAATCCATTTAAATTTAAAGCTAACTGATGAAAGGAGCCAAATAATTGGACGTCTGTCATCGTGAATGGCAGTGAAAGAGTTAAATAAATAATATATATATATACAGTATATACTCTTTTTATTATATATATATATACACACACACACATATTAATTAATATACTATACTATTAATATACTCTTTTTATTAATATTAATATATATTAGGGCTGTCAAAATTATCGCGTTAACGCGCGGTAATTAATTTTTTAAATTAATCACGTTAAAATATTTGACGCAATTAACGCACATGTCCCGCTCAGACAGTATTCTGCCTTTTGGTAAGTTTTACAGCAAGGCTTTTTGTGCTGTCCAACAGCGAACTCTTGTGGTCGCTTTGCGACATGGTTTATTGTTTTCTTGCCAGTTCAATATGGTTGCAAGACGTCTCGGGCTGACGCCTACGTTGTAATGTTGTGCTTATATGATCCTTGGACAAGATTTGTCCATAAGTATGGTTGTTGTAAAGAATGTTAGTATTATTATGTTAGTAAGCGAAATGTTCTATTTTTTGTATGAGACGCTTTTTGTTTATGTTTAGTGAACCTGTGTAGTGTGCTAAGTTAACGTTGTTGCTAATGCAATGCTTGTGTACTTTTTTTTTGTAGTTTTATGACGGTCTAAAGATGACAATGGTTTGAGGCTATTTTATTAATAAATCAGATGAAAAAGGAAGAAGTCTGATTATTAAGGCGTCGTTCACTAGCTGTCTAGCTTTGGAAAAAGTAGACGCTTCGGAGTGAGGACAGCATAGAGATTTAAATGACAGTAGAGTGAAATGCTTACTACAGTCCTTATGTACCGTATGTTGAATGTATATATCCATCTTGTGTCTTATCTTTCCATTCCAACAATTTATTTTACAGAATATGCATATAATTTACAGAAAAATATGACATATTTTATAGATGGTTTGAATTGCGATTAATTGCGATTAATTACGATTAATTTTTAAGCTGTAATTAACTCGATTCAAAATTTTAATCGTTTGACAGCCCTAATATATTCATATTATTATTAATTAATATCTATATTAATATTAATAAAAAGATTATATACAGTGTATCACAAAAGTGAGTACACCCCTCGCTTTCTGCAGATATTTAAGTATATCTTTTCATGGGACAACACTGACAAAATGACACTTATACCCCTTTCCCACTGGCCAAAAAACCCGTGTCAACCCACTAACAATCGGCTTTTGGTGGCAGTGGAAAAGGTGCAGCGACCCACCTCGACCCGTGTCAATCAACCCGCCAAGCAACCCGCGTTAAAATCACCTCGGCTCTGATCGTAATGCAGTGTGAAAGCAAAACCCCGGGTCAACAGTCAGCACCCTAATCTACATGATGACATAGGCTAGTACGTGATGCGTCACAACAAAAAACAAAAACCATGTGCTCTAGCCCGGATCCACATACGGCGAACAGTCGGTGTAGCAGCTTTAGCAATAGCCATAACAGATGAAACAAAGGCTCTTCTCCTCCTTCTGTGACGTACACGACTCCTTTCAATTTCAAACCAAAATTCACGTCGGCTACGTTGCCTCAGCACAAGCAGAGTGTAGATCCTTTGCTGCATTTCGACCATTTTGAGAGCAGTAAAAAGCATGAAAACAGAGAACAAAAACAGAAAGGAGGCTTCCATGTTGCTTTGCATTGTTTACTTCCTTGAACTGAATGAATTCGGTCGCACTTGTCAAAGCGCATCTTAGCGTGGTGACGTCACGAACCTTACGCACGGCTGAGGAGGGTTGGGGGGTTAGACAGGTGAAAAAAAAAAAGACACGGCTTTTTTTGTCAATGGGAAAGGTGCCAAATGCCAATTGCTAGTGGGTTGCATCGGCTTGGAAAAAATGCGCGTTGACCCACTAGTTTCAGTGGGAAAGGGGCAATAGAGTTCATTTATTTTCCCCTCAAAATAACTCAAAATACAGCCATTAATATCAAAACCACTGGCAACAAAAGTGAGTACACCCATTAGAAACTGCGTACCTCCCTAAATGTCCAAATTGAGTACTGCTTGTCCTTTTTCCCTCCAAAATGTCATGTGACTCGTTACAGGAGTGCTGTCAGCATTGCTGCAGAGATTGAAGAGGTGGGGGGTCAGCCTGATAGTGCTCAGACCGTACGCCACACTCTACATCAAATTGGTGTGCATGGCTGTCACCCCAGGAGGAAGCCTCTTCTGAAGAAGGTACACAAGAAAGCCCGACGGGCGGGCTTTCTTGTGTACCGTGTTGTCCAAAAATAAATAAATGAAAAAAATAAAATCTTTGAAACAATTTACTGTCTCAGCGTGCCACCTTCATAATGTGAATTATTTTTAACAAGAATAACGTAGAAAAATGCTTGTCTTTATTAAATGCTTCATTGAGTGACTCCACTCAAATCCGCTCACGCTGCTGAGAACAGCTGCTCACTTACACACAAACAATGAGTTGCCACAGCACACTACCGCTAGTGTTTCACAAGCTAAATGATGATTGACACATTCGGCACCTTTGAAGCTCCTCTGGCAAGATCAAAGCTTCAACGCCTGTCAATCTCGACACTCCAGGGCACTGCTGACCAAGAAAAGCAGCAAGAGGGAGAGTGAGAGGCTGTATGAGCATGAAGCAGAAAAACATAAATACACGTAGTCCCCGGGTTATGACGGACCCGACTTACGCGATTTCGACTTTACGATGCCTGCGAATAATTTTTATTTCTATTTTTTCTAATGTTGACTTTTGTTTTGTGATGCAAGCTTTTATTTGGGCGCAAGAAGCATAGAACAGGAAGCAGGCGCACGTTCAGGCGTGCCCGCCTACCCCACAAACGCAGACAGAGCAGCAGTAACAGAGGTGGCAGCCTGCGCGCACATTTGTTGCTTGTGAAACATCCAGAGACGACGGCTATATATAACCCTTTTTATATTGTTTATTTTGCGTTTTCAATTATGGTCAAATACTCTGAGCGAGTTCATGTGATTGTTTTTGATGATGTGCGGACGCTAACTGATACATGCTAATCGTTTGTCATTGCTTTATCAGCAGCTACTTGTAAATGCAAATTTGAATTGCTGTTATTGAAGATAAGAGTGATTTAATTTCATTTTATTTTAGTTTCATTCTGTAAGTGTTGATGTTATGAGTATCTGGATAAAGTCAAAGCACACAGACGTCTGACATCGTATATTTCGGAGCTTAGCTCACTGTCTAGCTAGGACTTAACTCCAATGTTTTGGCGAGGACAGTACAGTGACGTTTAATACATGTTTTTAGATTGTTTTTTTTTTTTTTCTTCTCCAAGTTTAGAGGGTGTTTTCAGGTACTTAAAGGGTTAACTCCTACTTACGCTGAAATCCGGGTAACATCGCTAGCTCAGGAATGGAACTCATTTGTAAACCAAGGACTATTTGTATATATTTTTTATTAAAAACCCGATCCTTTTAACCCGATTCCAATCCTCTGAAAAATGGTGCTATCGGCCAGATTTCCGATCACGTCATCGGATCAAGACATCCCTATTATATTTTTCCAATTTTCTAAATTATTTTCATTCTTTATATTTTCCAGCCTTTCTGGGACAGTGCACAGTTATATGAAAGTTGATAATTCGTGCTTGAAAGGTTAAAATTGGAAAAACAAACAGGGAAAAATCTTTTCATTTATTCAAAAAACAATTTTGAAAACGTAAACATATCCTCTTTTTATTTATTCATTTATTTATTTATTTATGTCAACCAAGCATGCCCCTCAATTAGTTAGCATGACCTGGAACAAGCTCACCTGTGACTTGAATACATCAGAAAATGAATGGACGGATGTGTCTCGGCTAGAAATTTCTAATTTGTTGCAAAAGTTTGTGAAAGCCTAATTAGACTTTTTAAGTGAAATCATCCATACAAAGTTCTGTGCTGTCTCTAAGTGTGTGTGTGTTTGTCTATTTTTAAGTGTGAATAATGAGGTTCGCAGGAGAAAGCGTCTCCAAATCCTCTCATCAGTCTTCCTGCCTTCGATATCCAATCAGCTTGCTAATTCGATACCCAATCACAGAGCAAACAGAACACCGCGTAGAAGTTGGAGCTTGTTGAAAAGGATGGCAGAATTAAAAAAAAAAAAAAAAAAAAAAGGAATAGGGAAAGTGAGCCTCATTAATTTAACAATCCTAGTATGCTGTTTAACAGAGTGTCATCTTTCCTTCAAGAGGAGGAAACGGTGAACAAGAACGACCCCCACACCCTACCCTCCGCTTCTCATCACTACCCGACCCCAAAGCTGACATGCACTGAATAGACTGTCACAGGTGTTATATAGTGTCTCCATAAAGCCTCCCATCAAACTGTTACTACCTCTTCAGGCTCGGTCCACTGCACCAACATCACAAACAAATCCCAGCGCTGCGTTTTAAGGTGCGTGCGCATGTGATGTAGTGCGTGTGATGTGGGGTGCGGACACGCCTGTGATATTTTTTAAAATGTTATTTTTATACATATCATCATACACGCCGGTTTACCTTGTGCTTGCCCTGCTCGGGTGAACTCCCACTCTGTTCATAGCTCAGTTTATACTTGAAGGAATCACTCCCTGGATAAAGTTCAGTTCTATTTAACTTTTAGCTTTCATTTAAGGGCAATAAGTTCTTCTGAAACTATTTATTTTCAAAGAATTTATTTAGATGAAATAATTAACTTTCATTTTGTTGTGCAAATCCGCTCCAGTACTGGAAAAAATATATTGTTTTTTTCATAGACTTCACTATCAGTTGATGGGACACGGGGCTCGGGGCAAAAAATTCAAATATTTTCAAAACCAAAGCCGCTAGCGACCTAAAACCAAAACAGAAACCTCCGTTAGGTATATATGAGTCTCCATTAGCAGCGACATAAAAAAAATTCAAAGTCGTTCTCTAATGAAATCCTGATTACTTATTTTTCTATATAAGTATAACAAAACTTAAATGGCTATAAAATTCTGAAACTTTACGCTAGATGCACACAAATCACCAAATGCAGAGATAATCACCTATATTTTCAGGATCAGTAGCAATAGTTAAAATTTCATAACATCATCAATCATAAAATATCAGTTTTTGCCCAAAATAGCAACTTTTCTTTTTTTTTAATATCGTGCAAGTTTTCAACAGCTAATAAATCACTCAATTTTCTCATCAGAAACTTAATTCTTGAGGAAAGCATGTAGAATCATTTTAATTTTACTCAACAAAAGCAAATTTGCATTTTTCTACATACAATCACAACTTATTTAGGTTGAATTCCGCTATTGTGCAGAGATAGAAAATCCAACATGGCAGACATCACCAAACAAAGAGCTTTTTAAGTTGAAAATTCTTACAGAGAAATGCTACATTGCGAAATTTCTATAGATATGAACTTAAAACAGTCTAGATTCTTGGTTAAAAGCATAAAACGGGAAGTTATTGTTCATTTTAGGTAAATATTTCAAGCAAAAGTTATGGTATTGTGTAATCCAACATGGCGGCCATAACGAAACAAAGAGCTTTTTAAGTTGAAAATTCTTGTAAATAAAATTGTGGAATTTCTACAGATATGAAAGTAAAACAGTCTTGATTCTTGGTTAAAAGCAAAAAAAAAAAAAACGGGCAGTTATCATTCATTTTACGTAAATATTTCAAGCTACAGTTTTTCCATTCATTTCATTGCATACATAACCTTTCAAAGTGCAAGCATGGTGCGAAAAATAAAATAATTTCCTTGAATCCTCGACCAAATCACTCTTGAGACACTCCTGCCTGCTTGTATGCAGTAAAACATTAGTCTTATTTCCACTTAAATCCGGTGTTAGAACGCGGCGTGTGTTTGAGTTTATCACAGTGAAAGCGAGCTCAACATCTGCCTGGGTCCGGCCCCCTACAGGAAGGCGTGGCGCAATGTCTGTGGGAGCTGTCTTGTCAACTGATAGTGGAGTCTATGGTATATTTTTTTAAGATTATTTCATTTAGTATTGCACTGATACCGATACAAGTATCGTATCGATACGAGTATCGCCATCAGTACCGATGCGCCTCTAAAATTACATTGTCTGTGTTGGGAAGTACCAAGTAATAATGTGCTAATGCTGACTGTATTTTGAAAACATTTGTGTTGCAACGATACCGATACAATATCTGTAAAATGACGTCATTGGTATTGGGGAGCAGTGTTGTTAATCTTACTGAAAAAAAGTAATTAATTATAGTTACAAATTACTTCTCCCAAAAAGTAATTGCGTTAGTAACTCAATTACCTGAATGTAAGAGTAATTAGTTACTTGGCAAAGTAACTGGTGATAATTACTTTTTTTTTTTTCCTCAAAAAAAAACAAACAAAAAAAAAAAAAAAAAAACGGCCACACGATGGGAAGTTTTTTGTGAAGGTTTTTGGTACAATTGGCCCGAGCCCAATTCTTTACCCTAATTTACCCTTTACCCTGAATCAACTGTTAAAAGTTGTTAAAATTGCTCCCGTTATTGCATTAGTTCCCTTTTCTCTACTTTCGACATATGAAAGTTTTAGAACTGTTTCATCATTTAAAGATAGATTCAAGTCAAGATTTTGCCGATTTAGAAGTATTTTAGATAAAAAGTTACTTAGGTTCGCTAGGAAAGTTCTCTACAACAGAGCCGTCCTAAAAAGTCTACTGCTTTAAGATGGCGGCTGTTTACTAACGCATCTAGTGCCGTGTCTGTCATTTGGCATCTAGTTATATCTATATACAGTATATGTGATATCTACCATGTCTACCATAACATGCTGGCGTAGTTTGTAGGCTATCGGCTACAACATGTATTATTGGAGCTACAGTGGGGAGAACAAGTATTTGAAACACTGCCAATGGGTTTTCCCATTGGCAGTGTAGCAAACACTTGTTCTCCCCACTGTACCAAGCATCGCGTTTGCTCAGCGTCACAACTTTCTTGCCTCCTCCCCACTCCTGCTCTGCTCTGTCGTCTCGGTGAGTCCGTCTCCCTCAGACTTTTCGACCAATATAATAACGCATAGTAACGCATGCCTCTCCGTCCTCAGTAACGGTAACGGCGTTGCCAAGATGAGAAAAGTAATTAATTAGATTACCCACTACTGAAAAAAATAACGCCGTTAGTAACGCCGTTATATTGTAACGCCGTTATTAACAACACTGTTGGGGAGTACTATGAAATAACGTGGTGATATGCGGCAAAATGTACTCTTTGAGATCTGGTTTCTAACAGTTGGTCGCCCTAACCAAGATGGCTACCAGCAATCGCAGGCTGCCATAAAAAGAAAAAAAATTCTTCTTTTTATTTCAAAAAATGAGCATTTTTCGCCCTTCGCAAGATGATGATAGATTAAATGTACAATCATGTGGCCTCCAATCATCCTTCTGTTATATTTTTAATCAATAGTACAAGTCCACTTCACCCCAAATGGATTGGATGTCGATACCCGTCAATGGCGGCCAATGAGTTAAACCTATCCAAAATGCACATAACATATCCCGCCATCAATGTCCACCACTTAGTGTGGGCACCATCATCTTTTATGGGTGGACAAAGTGGATCTCGACCCGCACCCTGAAGGAGCGCTTTGCGTGTAGGAATGACAATTGATTTGCCGGTTATTTCCTGCTTCCTGTGCGCTAATTGAAATAAAGTGTTTCCACCTGCATCATCTATCAATACGCCACAGGCCTCGATACATACGGTACAATATATTGCTATTGTTTGCGGCAGGGCTGTAAGCGCCGTTCAATGTTTAGAGTTCATTATGACGTAAGCTAATTAGCTGAGATGACATGACATAAGAAGAGATATGATACAATATGATTTAATGCAGCCATGTGATGTTTGTTTGTTTGTTTGTTTTTGATGCTCCGCAACAAGATGCTGGATTTAAAAATAATGTACAATTTTCTGGACTAACAAGGGATTTATTGATGCTTAGGTGTCTGGGAATGTTCTTAGATGGGTTATGGTTAGAGTTAGTGCTGAAAATTATTTGGAAACTCAAAAAACTAGCATAGAAAACGTCAATTTTCACTTTTCCACTTAAGCAACGCTGGGCCATCCAGCTCGATAGATCCAGCCTCCATAAAAACAAACAAACAAACAAAAAAAAAACAAAAAAAAATCATAAGGAAGCCCTGAGTTTCAACCCAGCACGAGTAGTATGCCCTGCAACGCTGGGCAATTCTGCTAGTATACGATTAAAATTTTTAATCGAGTTAATTACAGATTAAAAATTAATTAATCGTAATTAATCGCAATTAATCGCAATTCAAACCATCTATAAAATATACCATATTTTTCTGTAAATTATATATATATTCTGTAAAATAAATTGTTGGAATGGAAAGATAAGAGACAAGATGGATATATACATTCAACATACGGTACATAAAGACTGTAGTGGGCATTTCACTCTACTGTCATTTAAATCTGTCTATGCTGTCCTCACCCCGAAGCGTCTACTTTTTCCAAAGCTAGACAGCTAGTGAACGACGCCTTAATAATTAGACTTCTTCCTTTTTCATCTGATTTATTAATAAAATGGCCTCAAACCATTGTCCTCTTTAGACCGTCGTAAAACTACAAAAAGTACACAAGCATTGCATTAGCAACAACGTTAGCTTAGCACGCCATACAGGTTCACTAAACATAAACAAAATGCGTCTCATACAAAAAATATAACATTTCGCTTACTAGCATAATATGTACATTCTTTACAACAACCATACAAATCTTGTCCAAGGATCATATAAGCACAACATTATCAGCCCGAGACGTCGTGCAGCCATAATGAACTGGCAAGAAAACAACAAACCATGTCGCAAAGCGACCACAAGAGTTCACTGTTGGACAGTAGAAAAACCCTTGCTGTAAATTTTAATTAAAAAAATTAATTACCGCGCGTTAACGCGATAATTTTGACAGCCCTAATATATATGTATATATATATGTATATATATGTGAATATATACCGTAATTTTCAGACAATAAAGCGCAACAGACTATAAGCCACCACCCACCAAATTTGACATAAAAACGTCATTTGTTCATAGAGAAGCCGCAATGGACTATAAGCCGCAGCTCTCCTCACTGTATAATGGGATATTTACACCAAAAGATATTAACCGATAGCACTTTATTTAACAGGGGCATCATAAGACTGTCATAAGACCAAATGAACCACCATGAAGCTTTGAACCAATTGACTTCAAAGCTTCATTGCTTCAAGAAGCTTCATTTAGCCATCACTCCTTCCTTGGGGGCAACAGTCAACCTCTGCTGCCACCTGCTGTCAACACTGTTGTTGTCCAACATACCTCATAGCATGCATTGCAGTGCTACAGATGTAAATAACAATCAAAATTCATCGTCCTGTGCTAATTATTTCTTCAGTTACTGTTCCATTTGTTTCATTAAGTTAGCTATTGTATTTGGTAACATTTTATTTGACAGTGGCGCCATAAAACTCATAATTATGAGATGACACTGCCATGAGCATTAATGAATGCTTATGACAGATGTCATTTTGTGTCATCTGGCAAATTATCTACCTTTTGAATGGAAGTAAAAGATCCGAGCTGGACATGAGTGACATAATTTGCCGGATGATACTTAATGACATCTGTCATAAGCATTCATTAATGCCCATGATAGTGTCATGTCACGTCACAATTATGACAGTCTTATGGCGGTCTTATGACGCCGCTATCAAATAAAGTGTTAACTATTAACCCAAATAAATAAACAAATAAGCCTTACTGGACTATTATCCGCAGGATTCAAAATGAGGGAAAAAAGTAGGGACTTACTGTTTAGTCCGAAAATTACGGTATATATATTTAGGCTGAACAGCTTTAATTAATGTGCCACATGGGAGTTGATGTATTCCTATTTTGGATGTTTATATTGTGGTGATTATTCAGAGGAAGCAACCGGACAGAAAAGGGCTTTTGGGTGAAGAATAGACAGTTGAACAGGAAAGATATCGTAAAAAAAAAAAAGAACAAATCATTAAAGGGATCCACAGATAGAAAGACTTCCAGTTCTTAAAAGACAAATGTTATTATGAGTTTGAATAATTTTATATTGAAATCGCTCTTGATGTTTTCGTTTTTATACAATTTCTAAAATTAGTTTAACTAGTAGGTCGCCATTGTTGTTGACGTCGCAGGGCGGTGATGACACATGGTTTAGCGATGTTAACATGTCATATGTTCAACTCTTTCAATTTGAACCTGAGAGGAACCTTAATGAGCATGACAGCACTGTTGATATTTAACAAAACGAACGGCAAGGCAAAATGAACAGGAAAGACGGGATGAGACGTTACGAGAGTAGGTAAAAAAAAACGGTGTTCTGCCAAAATGTGCGCTGGCGAAATATCCTACAAGAGGCGAATTTGACACCCAAAGTACTACCGTGCGCTTTCAACTTGTTTTGTTTAGCTGCATAGAGACAGAGCACACTAAAGGTGCCTTAAGAAAATACTTAAACGTAGTAACATCAATAAAGGTGGTTTAAGTATGCTATGTGACGAATGTTGTCAAGAGAGCAATAATCTGCTTTAAAGCTGCCACAAGAAAACACTGCCTAAACGTATGACAGGGAAACACATGCAAAAAGTATTTTGAGGCAATGAAAAGGTAGTACAGTAAAAGACTCAATAAAAATAGTAAGTACTCGCCGCTTTTACCTGATGAGCGCATGTGTTGGATGTCTCATCGCATAGAAGGAATTGCAGAACACCGGTAGTATTCGTCGAGTGTTAGTGACAATCTACGTCATCACCCCGAGCATCTAATAACATATTTTAGTAAAAGAGAACAATTGTGGCTTATTAGAGTCTACAAGTCCGAGGTTCCCTTTAAATACATATGTTCCCTAATAGAAGTAGCAGTACTGCCTACTTTTACTGAGGGGACACCATGCAAGGAGGGGATAAATAGTACCCAAAAGACAGGAAGAGACAAGCTAGAATACAGTGGGGCAAACAAGTATTTAGTCAACCACCAATTGTGCAAGTTCTCCTACGTGAAAAGATGAGAGAGGCCTGTAATTGTCAACATGGGTAAACCTCAACCATGAGAGACAGAATGTGGATAAAAAAAACTGAAAATCACATTGTTTCATTTTTAAAGAATTTATTTCCAAATTAAAGTGGAAAATAAGTATTTGGTCACCTACAAACAAGCAAGATTTCTGGCTGTTAAAGAGGTCTAACTTCCAACGAGGTCTAACGAGGCTCCACTCGTTACCTGTATTAATAGCACCTGTTTTAACTCATTATCGTTATAAAAGACACCTGTCCACAACTTCAGTCAGTCACGCTCCAAACTCCACTATGGCCAAGACCAAGGAGCTGTCGAATGACACCAGAGACAAAATTGTAGACCTGCACCAGGCTGGGAAGACTGAATCTGCAATAGGTAAAATGCTTGGTGTAAGAAATCAACTGTGGGAGCAATTATTAGAAAATGGAAGACATACAAGACCACTGATAATCTCCCTCGATCTGGGGCTCCATGCAAGATCTCACCCCATGGCGTCAAAATGATAACAAGAACGGTAAGCAAAAATCCCAGAACCAAACGAGGGGACCTAGTGAATGACCTAAAGAAAGCTGGGACCAGAGTAACAAAGGCTACTATCAGTAACACAATGCGCCGCCAGGGACTCAAATCCTGCACTGCCAGACGTGTCCCCCTGCTGAAGCCAGTACACGTCCAGGCCTGTCTGCGGTTCGCTAGGGAGCAATTGGATGATCCAGAAGAGGACTGGGAGAATGTGTTATGGTCAAATGAAACCAAATTAGAACTTTTTGGTAGAAACACAGGTTCTCGCGTTTGGAGGAGAAAGAATACTGAATTGCATCTGAAGAACACCATACCCACTGTGAAGCATGGGGGTGGAATCATCATGCTTTGGGGCTGTTTTTCTGCAAAGGGACCAGGACGACTGATCTGTGTAAAGCAAAGAATGAATGGGGCCATGTATCGAGAGATTTTGAGTGAAAATCTCCTTCCATCAGCAAGGGCATTGAAGATGAGACATGGCTGGGTCTTTCAGCATGACAATGATCCCAAACACACAGCCAGGGCAACAAAGGAGAGGCTTCGTAAGAAGCATTTCAAGGTCCTGGAGTGGCCTAGCCCGTCTCCAGATCTCAACTCCATAGAAAATCTGCGGAGGGAGTTGAAAGTCCGTGTTGCCCAACGACAGCCCCAAAACACCACTGCTCTAGAGGAGATCTGCATGGAGGAATGGACCAAAATATCAGAAACAGTGTGTGAAAAGCTTGTGAAGAGTTACAGAAAACGTTTGGCCTTCGTTATTGCCAACAAATGGTACATGACAAAGTATCGAGATGAACTTTTGGTATTGACCAAATAGTTATTTTCCACTATGTTTTTCAAATAAATTCTTTAAAAATCAAACAATGTGATTTTCTGGGTTTTTTTCCGCATTCTGTCTCTCATGGTTGAGGTTTACCCATGTTGACAATTACAGGCCTCTCTAATATTTTCAAGTGGGAGAACTTGCACAATCAGTGGTTGACTAAATACTTATTTGCCCCAGTGTAGATCTGCTGTTAATTCAAATGATTTTGTCACTGGTAAACATCTAATCTTTATATTCGTTTATTCACTGTCAGCCCTCCCAGTACAAATGGATTGGACATCTAGCACTGTCAACGAGTTAAAAATCATTGTGCATGCCCTATTGTAGTAAAGTTTGAAAAATCTTTAAACATTTTTCAGTCAGTGTTGGTGGTGCTATGGATTTATCATTAAAAGCATCTGCATATCACCTGTGCTGCTACAATTTGCTATGAATCTCATTTGAATCTCATTGAGAGCTTAAAACAAACAAGCTTCCCAAGTAGAGGAGTGTGAAGAAGACACGCATCCACACACACCTGCTGTTATCGCGGCTGTTGTTGCGCGCGCATTCGGTTTAATTAATTTGTTTTGATACTCAAGACAAATCCTTTACAGGAGCTGCTGTGGTAATTAACAATTACGCTACATTTAATAAGCACACGGAGATAATGAAACAATTAGAGAGAAACAAGCTGTTTACAGACTAAAGCGTCGCTTTGAACTGGCGCGCACGCTTTTAATTGTCTTTCAGCTGCTTTCCGACATCAATGAGCGGGCACGCGGTAAGAAAACTCATCACCACTTGCAAGTCAAACACCCTTCAAAGGAGAATTACAAACGTATGAATTATTACTTGGGGGAAAATATGAAAATAAGCGTTTGGGCAATGCTGCGGTTCTGAAACACAAACATTCACGCGCTTGTTTTTCACCTCCCCCTACATTTTTTTTCTATGGTGGTGTTATCACAGGGGCCAATTAGTAGGCCCCGGCTTTCTGCTCAGGCACGTGCCAGGGGACCTATAGGGGGCCTGCGGGGCAGCGAGAGGCCTCGGGGTAGCAGGAGAATTATCACTCTTTTCATCTCGCGTCTCCATCGCATCCTCCCTCTGCTCTCGTTTTCTTTCCATGTTCACACAAAGGACCGCCTAAACTGCATGCGGTCATTCGCGCAGGTAAACTTGAATGAATGGATTGAAAAAGTCAACACGCCCCTGTTTAACCCTTTGTAGGGCCATAGACTTCATAATGATATTGACGGGTTAGATTCGACCTTCAGTGCGCAGCTTCAGTTATTCGCAGTCGGTCGTAACGACACATGCGGCGATCCAACGCCGGATTTAGGTTGAAAAAGTAAGAAAGCTGTACCACATACAAACAGGAAGGATTGTCTCAGGAGTGATTTGTTCGAGGATTCAAGGTAATTATTATATTTTTCGTACCATGCATGCATTTTGAAACGTTGTGAAAAAAATCAATGGGAGAAATTAGCATATTTACGTGAAATAAATGCTACCTGCACGGTTTTTTTGCTTTTAACCAAGAATCGAGAGTCTTTCACGTCCATTTCAATAAAGAATTCAGGGATTTAAGCATTTATTCACGAGAATTTTTAACAAAAAAAGCCCTTTGTTTACGTATGGCGGCCGCTAATTTCCATACTGACTAGCCTCATCATTAGAAATATTTTGTAAAATAAATGCTACCTGCACGTATTTTTTTGCTTTTAACGAAGTATCGAGACTGTTTTAAGTCCACATCTAATAATAATAATTAGAGATGTCCCGATCGCGTCATTTTCAAAGTATCGGAATCGGCAAAAAAATATCGGACATGCCTTTTTTTAATATATATATATATATTTTTTAAATAAATCGTTTTCTAATTGTATTTAATGTTACAGACATAATATGTTACACTCATCCAGAGTCTTTAGTTTAGGCTTAAGGTAGGGTTATCAAATTTATCCCGTTCATGGCGGTAATTAATTTTATAAAAATGTATCACGTTAAAATATTTAATGCAATTAATGCATGCGCTGCACGGCCCACACACGCATTGTCGCGTTCCATCTGTAATGGCGCCGTTTTACCTATATATAGAGCTAAAAGGCAGAGTAAAATGAGAAGAGTGAATTTTGGCAGCCTTTCGAGCCTTTTTTTAATTTGCTAAAGCCTTACAATCCCTCTCCCTATGATTAGAAACATCGTGGGAAGCAATGTGGGAAAGTAAGGTAGTAATTGATCTTTTTCTTAACACCCTATGTTATTTCCCAACGCAGAGAAGATATATCAATTGGTACCACTACGCACAGTCATGGGTGCACTTCCCATCATGCATTTGGGCAGAACAGATGGCTACAGTATCATTTACTGAAAGCACAACAAATACACTAGATGGCGATATTTAGTCACAATATACAAAGTCACATTTATCCTTTAATAATTACAAGTCTTTCTATCTGTGGATCCCTCTCACAGAAAGCGTCTGAGTTTTATTCATTTTTTCTTAATGCATTGCCAAAATGTATATGATCGGGAAAAATTATCGGGAATGATTGGAATTGAATCGGGAGCAAAAAAAAAAAGCAATCGGATCTGGAAATATCGGGATCGGCAGATACTCAAATTAAAACGATCGGGATCGGATCGGGAGCAAAAAAACATGATCGGAACAACCCTAATAATAATAATACATTTTATTTATAACTATGAAGAATTCAGGGATTTAAGCATTTATTCACATGAATTTTCAACGGAAAAGCTCTGTTTACATATGGCGGCCACCACATTGACTGACAGACTAACATAGTGCTTCGACATATTTACGTAAAATGAATGCTAATTGCACGTTTTTGTTGTTGTTGCAAGAATCGAGACTGTTTTACGTCCATATCTACAATGAATCGAGGGATTTAAGCATTTATTCACAAGAATTTTCACCGGAAAAGCTCAGTTTACATTTGGCGGCCGCCACGTTGACTGACAGACTAGCATTGTACTTTGACATAGTTACATAAAATAAATGCGAACTGCACATTTTTTTTTTGCTTTTAACCAAGAATCGAGACTGTTTTACATCCATATCTATAAAGAATTCAAGGGATTAAAGCATTTATTCACACAAATTTTCACCAGAAAAGCTCTGTTTACATATGGCGGCCGCCATGTTGACTGACAGACTAGCATTGTACTTTGACATAGTCACGTAAAATAAATACTAACTGCACTTTTTTTTTCTGTTTTTAACCAAGAATCAAGACTGTTTTATATCCATATCTAGAAAGAATTCAGGGATTTAAGCATTTATTCACAAGAATTTTCTCCGGAAAAGCTCTGTTTACATATGGCGGCCGTCACATAGACTGCCAGACTAAAATCGTAATTCGATATATTTACGTAAAATAAATGCTTACTGCATGATTTTTTTGTTTTTGCTTTTAACCATGAATCAAGACTGTTTTACGTCCATATTTATAAAGAATTCAGGGATTTAAGCATTTATTCAAAAGAATTTTCAATGAAAAAAAGCTCTTTGTCTGTGATTCCACTCAGTCAGCTTTGATGCTTTTCAATCAATCAATCAATCAATCAATCAATCAATCAATCAATCAATCAATCAATCAATCAATCAATCAATCAATCAATAATTAATTGAAAATACTCTCATCTACTGTTTTCCTGATGAGTGTGTATAATCACCAAGTTGGCGTTGTCCTTGTTGACGCTACATAATGTGCTTGTCTGTCAATGTACATCCGAAATACAGTAGTTGTGAACCTTTATTTTTTCTATTTTTTTTTTATTTTACAGACAAAAACCTTTTATACTGAACGTCGACTAAAACTAGATGAAATTAGTGTAGTTTTCATCAACAAAAACTAGATAAAGACAAACACATTTTGAGATGAATAAAATATGACTAATGAGTATTATCGTCCAAAAGACTTAGACTAAGACAAAAATTAAAAGGGCTGCCAAAAACAACTCTGGTTTAATATTTATTTGACTCTTTTTACTTGATCAATAAACAAATCAACCTACTGTAACTTTCAGACTATAAATCACTACTTTTTTCCTACATTTTGAATCCTGCGGCTTATAGTCCAGTGCGGTTTATTGGTTGATTTATTTGGGCTAATAGGTCACACTTTATTTGACAGCTACGTCATAAGACTGTCATAAGACTGTCATAATTATGATATGACACTATCATGGGCATTACTGAATGGTTATGACAGATGTCATTAAGTGTCATTCGGCAAATTATGTCACTAACTCCATTTATGTCCAGCTTGGATCTTTTATATCCATTAAAAAGTGAGATAAATTGTCGGCAAACAATAATCCGTTCCAAGCATTCATTAATGCTCATGTCAGTGTCATGTCATAATTATGAATGTCTAATGACATGAATGAATGATGAATGTCTTAAGGCGCCACTGTCAAATAAAGTGTTACCAAATACCATAACTAGCAATTAATGAAACAACTGGAACAGTAACTGAAGAAATAATTAGCACAGAATATGAATTTTATTTTATTTACATCCGAAGCACTGCAATGCATGCTAGGAGGCATGTTGGATGACAACAGTGTTGACAGCAGATGGCAGCAGAGGTTGACTGTCTCCCTCAAGGGAGCAGTAATGGATAAATGAAGCTTCTTGAAGCAATGAAGCTTTGCAGCCAATTGGCCCAAAGATGAACTTTTGGTATTGACCAAATACTTATTTTCCACCATGATTTGCAAATAAATTCTTTAAAAATCAAACAATGTGATTTTCGTTTGTTTTTTTTCCAAATTCTGTCTCTCATGGTTGAGGTTTACCCATGTTGACAATTACAGGCCTCTCTAATATTTTCAAGTGGGAGAACTTGCACAATTAGTGGTTGACTAAATACTTATTTGTCCCACTGTATATCACTATACTTTCACCACAAAACCACCTAGGATAAACTCCAGACCTTAGTGAGGAGGACAGTGCTACAGAACAGAAAGAATAACAACCATATCCATGTGGAAGACAAGCACAGTGACTCCACCAAGCCTCTTTGTTACTGTACCACCACGGCGAAGTCTTGATTCAATAAAGTACACTCAGACAAAATGTGACATCGTCCACACGTGCGCACAAAATCCCGCCAATCGTTGCGGCGCGTGTACATCAGTTTGCGTGATGTGGGCGGCAGCGAGTGGAGGCAGCAGATAAGATAAGTGCTCCTTATTTCTGACAGAGTCGTTTAGTCGTGGCGCAAAGAGGAGGACGGCAAAACAGGAGGAAGAGAGTTATAGTTATGGAGCTGTCTGAGCTTTGTTGAATGAAATGTTGGAGGAAAACAAAAGTGGAGAGAGAAAAGAAAGCCTATGTGACCTTATCGTGGATCGACACAAAGATTAGCCAGGAAGTAGGCTAGCTTTCACATCAAATCAGGAAAACAACACAAGTCAATGGGTTCAATGAGTGCCCTATATAATAGGGTTAAAAAAAATTGTAATTGTCATGACATGATTTGAGTCAGCTACCAACTTGCATGTCAGGTCACTCTTATCTCACAGCACCACTAGGTATGTTTACATGGACACTTTTATTCGGATTAAAAGCCTGGTCGGAAAAAAATGCTCCACGTACACACCCCATTCGGAATATTGTAACCCGATCCAGCCCATTCCGATCATTATTCTATTCCGAACGAGAAGCAACTTTTTTTGACACAAATCTACCTCCATATGACTCCGCCCAGGGGATACAATTTTAGACTGGGGTAACTACATTGGCACGACACCGGCCGGCGTACTCTATGTAATGGATGACAATCTTGGCAAAAAGTATTGCCTAAGCAGCCTGATTTAGAATTCCCTCGAGAATGATGGGAAACAAAAAAACACTCATTTTCAACTTATTATTATAAATATTCTATAAAGTTTAATTTTATTGCTGACACTGCATTTCGGGGTCATCACCATTAAAAAATCCAAATAACTGCAAAAAGACTAAAAGTATTGTATTTTGTTTAATGGTGGAGGATGCACTGCCCTCTGGTGGCAGTGTTAGGTATGGCTGGACTATCTTTCAATAATGCTTCAATACAGGAACACTCAGACTATAAAGTCACAGGAGTGCCAAAATTAAAAATGAATAAATAAATAAATGAATGAATAAATAAATATAAAGAGAAATAAATATATAAATAAATAAATGAATAGGTAAATAAATGAACAAATAAATAAATATAAAGAGAAATAAATATATAAATAAATAAAAATATAACGGTATACTTTGTCATTGACATTTACTTTTGGTCATTAACAACCACAAATGGAAAAAACAATGACAATATTTTTCCATTGACTTTTAATTTCTGTCATTGAACACCACAAACGGAAAAAAACAATGAGAATTGTATTTTTTGCCTTTTCTGTTCGGCTTTCACATTGTCATTGTCATTTGTCGATCGCCTTTCCTCTTCGGGAATGTAAATGGAAAATGCGCAGAGAAACGGTCTGTCAATCAAATGACGTTGGGCGGGGCTTTCCATCCAGGAATGGTAGTCGATAACTGATTATTCCTAGTTTACCTGAAGGAAAGTGATGTCGGTTATCGAGTTGCACGTACGGTTTTTATGGATAGGATAGACTGGATAGATATGGATATGGATAGATTTTTACGTGATAGATTCAACGATAGAAATACATTTTTCTAAACCGGTAAAAAAATATATTATAAAATATATTATTCGACACACATGCCAGACCATTCAAAGAATAATTATTTTCTATGTCCGAATCTTCGCGTTTATAATCATGACGACATTGGAGGAAGTGGCGTAGTGCAGTCACACAAAACAGCCGCGGTCGCGCTTGGGTAGCTGCGCATATGCGGAAAGTTAAACCAGGAATAATCAGTTATCGACTACTATTCCTGGTTGGAAAGCCCCTCCCAACGTCATTTGATTGACAGACCGTTTCTCTGCGCATTTGCCATTTACATTCCCAAAGAGGAAAGGCGGTCGACAAATGACAATGACAATGTGAAAGCCGAACAGAGAAGGCAAAAAATACAATTGTCATTGTTTTTTCCGTTTGTGGTTGTTAATGACCAAAAGTAAATGTCAATGACAAAGTATACCGTTATATTTTTATTTATTTATATATTTATTTCTCTTTATATTTATTTATTCATTCATTTATTTATTTATTCATTTATTTTTCATTTTGGCACTCCTGTGACTCCATATCAGACATCTGACATGGATAAAGGATAGCTCATAGCTGCGTTCTGGTTTGGCCCACATAAGGCTGTAAGTTGTTTCAGCTAATATATGTTTGTGTATGCATTTGAAATTAAGTTTAAAGGTACAGTTTGTAGAGTTACCTGTGAGCGATTTGCTAAAAGAATTGTAAACACGTTAGCATTCGTAGCATTTAAGCTAGTGGACTTTTGTGACGTAAATTAGGCTAATTAAATCTACTAAATTTACATATTGATCATAGTAGATGGACGTTTAAACACCAATCGTTTTGTGTCGAGTGTTTTATTGTTAAAATGCGTGTCGTTTTGAACAGAGTGTGTTACAGAGATGTGTGTTACTGCCTCACAAATTGTCAAACGTTTAGGAAGTACAAAGTTTTAAAAAGCACAATTGCTTTGCTGTCTGTCAAGCTGAACGAATTCACATTCAGGTGGACAGAACTAGTCATGTTAATAAAGTAAAGTAAAAAATAATATACTGTGAGGTAAAATTAGGTGCTGTTTGTGGGACTAAAAGAAAAAAAAAAGTCGTAAAGTTGAAATCGCATCAGTCGAGTACCCGGGGACAAGCTGTAGTGAGAGAAAGGAACAAAGATTGCATGATTGTATTACATGCGCAGTGGCTCATTTACCATTGTAGTCATTTATTAGCGTGAGTTAACATATCAAAAAGTCATTTCTGCCACCGCGCCCTCTCTCTTCTCCATATGAAGAAAAGTATTTATTTTCATTTATGAAAACCTTTTACCCCTGAGAGTATAAAATGCCGTGTCTGCAATACTCTGTGTGTAAGTGCGCTCGTGTGTGTCGAGGGGATGCTGTGCGATGCTGGGGGTTATTATGAAGAGACTGAGATGCGACAGGAGATTCCCCCTAATTTGGGAATTGCCTTTCTCATCTATTTAAATAAACTCCACGGCACAATACTAAAAATACGCGGGGACGACGCGAGGAGGCAACAGGAGTCACAGACCAAGAAAAACAAAACTGCAGAGGCCAGCGAATCTCCGTACGCAAACAAACACATACTCACAAAGGGATATGTAGTAATTAAATTGCAATGATCGCCCTATTTTAGCTTTCACTTTGAAGATGAAAAAAATAGCACAAGGGAAAAAGAGTGCTAATAGAACATGAAAAGATCACGTAATTATTCAAAGGAGAGTGGTTACTGCAGCGGAGGAACGCAAGACAAACAAACGGAAAGAAAAACAGCAGGAATGCGTTGAATGCAAATGAGATTTGATTTGTGAAGCTCTCGCGTGGCTTCGCCGGTGACCCGTGCTGTGATAAAACGATCAGGAGCCATCAGACGCGGACATTTGACCTTTGACCTTCTCGCTGACTAGAAGAGCGCAAACCGTACTTGACCGCTGAACTGTGCATCTCTAATAAGTCGTTCCCCCGCACTTGCAGGAGCACTGCATATGTCAATAAGAACGTGCTCGTGCATGTGTGTAATGGTGATGTATGGAGTGGCCGCAGTGCGAGGCTGCAGATGTTCAGCCCTGGTGGTCAGATATTAAGTCAGTGGCTGCCAATGATGGTAATAGACTGTATGTCATTTCACATTATATTACTCTGAGATTTACATTTTAGCTGGAAATATGCATTGAAATAAAAAACTATCTATATAATGTAACTATGCTACCTAGCAGATATTTGCAAATATCTTATTTTGAATCATTACAAAGATTTGCTTTCATCAAGGACTGCAGAAATCAGATTTAAACCCTACCCCTTTAACAAAAATAAATAAATAAATAAAAACATACAAATAGAAAATATCTTAAAACGAGATTATTTCAATTTTTTCCACACTGGTTTTCACAGTAAATGTGGTTCACAATGTTTGCAGTAACAGTATTCCATTCTATTCTATTCTATTCTATTCTATTCTATTCTATTCTATTCTATTCTATTCTATTCTATTCTATTCTATTCTATTCTATTTAGGGCTGTCAAACGATTAAAATTTTGATTGAGTTAATTACAGCTTAAAAATGAATTAATCGTAATTAATCGCAATTCAAACCATCTATAAAATATGCCATCTTTTTCTGAAAAATTACTGTTGGAATGGAAAGATAAGACACAAAACGGATATATACATTCAACATACGATACATAAGTACTGTATTTGTTTATTATAACAATAAATCAACAAGATGGCATTAACATTATTAACATTCTCTTAAAGCGATTCATGGATAGAAAGACTTAAAGTTCTTAAAAGATAAATGTTAGTACAAGTTATAGAAATGTTGGTAACACTTTATAATAACTATCCGTTTTACTAGTTAATAGATCATTAGTAAACTGTTGATAAATGATTTATTGTTGATTTGTGAAGTATTTGTTAACAGTTTGTTAAGCATTTACAGGCTGTTCTTAACCTGAAAAACAGTTTGTGTAGAAACGTTTCAAGATTTTGTGTGTAACATTTGGCGTTTCTATCTTTTCAGGTTAAGAAATGCCGTTCACTTAAAAAAAAAGAAAGCATTTTGCAGGCAGCGCTCATGTTGCACATTTATGAAAATCTGCCATAGAACCAACAAATATTTGCACTTTTATTTGTATATCTAACCAATAAAACTTATGACCTTCAACATAAAGCGTATATAGTTTTATTAAGATCCATCAACTAGCATGGGCATTTAGAATGGGGTCAACCATATTGGAACACCCTGTAAATGCTTAACAAACTGTTAACAAATACTTCACAAATCAACAATAAATAATTTATCAACAGTTTACTCGTGATCTATTAACTAGTAAAACGGATAGTTATTATAAAGTGTTACCGAAATGTTATATTAAAACCCCTCTTAATGTTTTCGTTTTATTAAAATTTGTAAAATTTTCATTAAAAAAATAAACTAGTAGCTCGCCATTGTTGATGTCAATAATTACAGCATGCTCCCTCATGGTGCCAACCCATAAAATCAGTTGGACTCAAGTGCCAGCAGAGGACGCCAAACACCAAAAAAACAAGTAACAAGCAGACATTACACTGTGCTGTCATTTTAATCTGTTTGAGCGGGGCATGTGCGTTAATTGCGTCAAATGCTATAACGTGATTAATTTTAAAAATCAATTACCGCCCGTTAACGCGATAATTTTGACAGCCCGTATTCTATTCTATTCTATTCTATTCTATTCTATTCTATTCTATTCTATTCTATTCTATTCTATTCTATTCTATTCATCTTCTGAACCGTGTATCCTCACGAGGGTTGAGGGGGTGCTGGAGCCTATCCGAGCTAACAACGGCCAGGAGGAACCCTGAACTGGCTGCCAGCCGGTCGCAGGGCACATAGAGACAGAAAACCATTTACAGACACACTCAGACCTACGGACAATTTGGAGTGTTCAATCAGCCTACCATGCATGTTTTTGGAATGTTGGTGGAAGCCAGAGTACCCGGAAAGAACCCACGCAGGCATGGGGAGAACATGCAAACTCCACACAGGGAGGCCAGAGCCAGGATTGAACCAACAATCTCAAAACTGTGAGGTGGATGAGTATTTTTAAAAATGCTGGGAAAATGGGTTATGGTTTCTGTACCTGTGTATCTGTCTCTGTATTTCTCTTGTCTGAGAGTCAAATGATTACAACAATATATTTGAGAGAAAAAGCATGTTATTTTGCCTCATTCAAATCTTAACATCTGAACATTTGAATATGTAAACTAAAGCGCAATCACATTCGTAAATGAATGGCTTCTGGTTTTTGAAATGTAAATAAACCAATCTATTGTGATAAAACAACAAAATTGCAATAACTGCATTAACCATCAAAGTGAAGTCTAACTGTAACTGTAGTCTTGATACAAATCTGAATAAGGAAAAACATTGTAATAAAATAATGCAAACCGGTTAAACTAGTAGCTGAGATCTGTCATGACAGAACATCGCTTCAATGATATCTGGCGCCATCTAGCGTCGTGAATGGGGAGAGTAGCTGAGATCTGTCATAAAATTCAATTCAATTCAATTCAATTTTATTTGTATAGCCCTCAATCACAACATAAGTCTCAAAGGGCTTTACAGAGGCAATATGATGCACAATTAGAAATGAAGCAACAAAGATGAATAGATACAGTTCAAGTCCTGGGTGTCCCCTATCCTTAAGACCCTCCATGCCGGCAATGAAAAACTCCAAAAACTCCAGAGTCAATTGGGATAAAAGAACATCGCTTCAAAGATATCTGGCGTCATCTAGCGTCGTGAATGGGTATAATGTCTAGACCGCGAATATAAGACGACCCCCTCTTTTTCAGTCTTATTTCAATGCAAAAAACACCGTCTTATATTCGGGCCAATACGGTAATTTGTTAGCGACCGCAATCTGGCCTGAGCCTCTTGACACATCAATATGCCTTTCTACTCTACTGACTAATCCTGTACTTCTCAAATAGTGGGGCGCGCACCCCGAGCGATGCCAGGGGTCGCGCATGTGACCTTTTTTATGGCGCCGTTTGTAAAGCAGCACATGCTCAAAATTACGGCAAACATTTTCTCACATTTAGCGCCAGACAGTGTTTAAAAAACGTGGTGTGAAATTTTTGACTCACCTTTTTTTGCACATTTACGTCATTATTTAGCAACTTAAATATTTATTTTTAAATAAGAAGTTTTGGACCTGATTGTTGAAATCCAGAACTAAATATTTAATTTAAATCTTAAATTTATATCCTATATCCTAAATGCTAAATCTGGAAACGGTTTGAACTAAATATTTAGCTTAATATGCAAATTCATATGACTGCAGACCGGAAGTAACAAAATAAAAGTTGTAGCACACTAAATACTCTTTAAATAGTTTCTCCTAAATATGAATTTCACCTGACTCATGTCCAAGAGCAGACTGCCACCATTGAGTAGGTTTTATTAATTTTCAGGCAACGTAATCAGACAGTCTGAGAGGCTCCACCAGCTTTTATTTTGTTACTTCCGGTCTCCATTCATGTGAATTTGCATGTTAAGCTAAATATTTAGTTCCAACCGTTTCCTGATTTAACATTTAGGATATAGGATATAAGTTTAAGATTTCAATTAAATATTTAGTTCGGGATTTAAACAATCAGGTCCAAAACATCTTATTCAAAAACAAATATTTAAGTTGCTAGATAATGTTCTAAATGTGCAAAAAAAAAAAAGTGACTAAAAACTTCACAGCATTTTAAACACGGTGTGGCGCTAAATGCGAGAAAATGTTGTCGTAATTTTCAGCATGTGCTGCTTTACAAACGGCGCCCCATACTTTTTTGCCGTACTAGAATAAAGTGTCGTTGCACATCCACTCAGTAGGTGGCAGTGGTGCTCTCATTTTCAGAGTGTGTGCAGTATTTTTGAACCAAACAAGAGCACAAGAGACAGGAAGAGCTGTGCGCCATTTTCGGGCCGGGCTCACGCAGCGACCCAACGTCTTTTTCGGTTCTCCCCGCCCGCCAAGTATGCGCCGTTTTCGGGGCATTTGGCTTTGACTTTTAATACAGTGGAAGTTGAGGAAAGACTATTCAGTTTACGGTGTCTAAAAATGTTTGTAGCGGACAGCGGGAAGCCAAATCAATTAAGACGTCACTAAAAAACATTGGACACCAATCTCATTATTAAGCTGCTTAATTGTTTTTCATCGAAAACGTACCGAATATTGCCAACAATCGTCCCGCTTTGTGAGTGTTACAGTAAACCAGTAAGCACTGTATACCATGCTCAATGCAAAATAACCCCACAATATAGCAAATGAGCTGATACTGCCTGCAGCAAAAATAAAATTGTCTCTCTGTCCAATGACACTGTCATGTTTGTTCTGTCCATTTTTGTTTTTCGGTCAAATTGTTTGGTATATTTTCCTCATGAGTTAATGTCGCTAATCAATATGAGTTTATTATTTATTGATTTTATTATTTTTAATTTTATTTTTGGTCAAAAAATGTACTTTGAATTTATTTTTACAGTTTGGATGTGACTTTTTTTTTTTAATCAGGAAAATTACAGTGGTGGCAGAGAGTTGGGTGGGGGGTGGGAGGGAAGGAAAACATTTGCGTTTTCCTTGGGTGGGGGGGGTGGGGGTGGAGCGGGGTAACAGAAAATAACCGAGAAAAACTGGACTAATCCGAGTACAGATTTGTGTACATTGCCATCTAGTGTTTGCCCGCCATTAGTGGTGTGTTTGAACACCTATAGCAGCCCAACGTCAGTCAATGTAAACAGTAACGTTAACTGCTGTCAACTATGTGCTGCAGGACGCAACATTTTTGGACAGTTTTTTTTTTTTTTTTACGGGGAAAAGGCCTAAAACCAAGTCCATTCTGCATAATCTGTGGCTAAAAGCTAGCAAACGAGGCAACAAAAGCAAATGCAATGACAGCATCATACTTCAAGGCGAGGTTTCTTGCGAAAGCCAAGAAACCTTTCATGTTTGGAGAAGAACACATTATGCCTGCGATCAAGGTTATTTGCCGTCAAGTTTTAGGAGAGGCCAATGTTACTAAAGGTTGATTCAGCGTATTGTGAGTTACATTTTTCCTGCACTTCATGTTCATTTTTAATTATTTATATTTACTGTAATTTTCTGCCTCACATTGCCGGTCCGAAAAAAAAAAAAGGCCCACATCAGACCGGTCCGTGGTGCAGAAAAGTTTGGGGACCGCTGCATTAAAGCGTTTATCGACCATTGACAGCGAGTAACACAGTGTGTTGTCAATGTGTAATGAGTACACAGAACAATACAGTAAAATACAGTAGTACTGGCATTTTAAAATGTCTGACAACGGCTATTTTGGCTACTTCCGTGAAATATTGGCTATTATTTTCTTATTTTTTCCACTATTACACATCGGAAATATAACATTCGTTGACGTTTCTTTTCACTTTGTTAAACAAGAGTCTTCCCGCTGCGATCCAGATGATCACGTCGTTATTAATCTCTTCAAATGAATTAAACAAATAAAAAAAATTTTTTTTTTTTTTTTGCCTTTTTTCATTTAAACTTAGCAATATAAACAATTACATTTAAAAAGTGATATTTGCTATTATTAGGCTCAAAAAAGAGGATTTTAACAATTTTAAGGTCAACAATGTCTTCAAACCATTAACCGACTATCACAATAGTTGTCGATTATATTGATAATCAAATAGTTGTCGATTCGTTGCTTAATCGTGGCAGTCCGGACTGCCATTGACGGCGATTCTTCACTGCCAGTCCAAATGGATTGGACGTCTATCGCCATCAATGGCACTAAGGTAAAATAATTCATATTAACTTAGAGTTCCTTATAAAACAAGACACTCGGCTATCACCATCAATGACACTGAGAAATGTTCATTCCCTGCCATCCCTCTCACACACACTTTTGTTTTAATTTAATCATTTTTGTTTAAAAAAAATCTACACAAAAGATACCAGTAATTCGCCAACATTAGAGAGCCACTGTGCTGACTGAAGCAGGTGGAAACTTCTCAATGGTTTCCTGTGAGCAGGTGAAACAAAACACTGGTGTCTCGCTCTCCCCTTACCTGTCTTCTTCCTCGGTCATTAAAAGGCTGCACTGATTTTTGCCCTCCCTTTTTGTCATGAATCTTTAATCAGCCTTTTTCAAGTGAGTGGGCAGTCTCCACGGGGCACTGACTTGCAGCAGTGCTGCTGAGACACACTTTCGGATGTAACATATACCACCACTACCCCGCCAAACTCCAGGCCCGGAATAAAAAGGGACGGAACAACATTTCTGACGACGTGCTGACAAAAAATAAAGGATAGCGCAATTAAATTCCTCCGCCTAGCCGCGAGTGCGGTTACTTTCTTGTTTATGGTCGTGGGAGATCCATCAAGAAAGTGTCTCCCTGTATTTTAATACGTTTGCAGGTGCATACATGCACAAGCAGTCATGTCACAATGGCAGTAAAGCACAGCGACTACCTGCTTACTTCTCGACACCCACGTACACAATAACGCCGTAGCTTCAAGTAAATGAACAAATAAAATATCTGTGAAGGACCACAAGCTGTTCATCAATCTTTTCCTTCCTCCGTATCACACTCCTCCCTCGTTTCCTCGGTCCTCTTCCTGTAAATGAGTGATTTATCAGCTTTAATTGCCAACCGGCATTAGTTCACGTGACCGACAAGCAACAGTGTTTGAGATGAATTAACCCTTTCAGGGGCATTTTTCATATAATTATATTTGCATTTGATATTTAAGAAGTGTTAGTTTAAACTTGTTTTTTTAATTTTACATCTGATTCCTTTTATTTGAATATTTACTTAAGTTTCACGTGACTGACAAACGACAGTGTGTGATAAATTAACCCTTTAATGGACAGTGGTCACCAAGGGTGTAGGTTTGGTCTCAACATTGTTAGGGACGATATAACAGCATAACCTGCATGTATCCTTTTTTCTAAGGACCAGCGTGTTTTTCGTCAACGATTATGACCACGAAAATACTTTGTCCACGAAACGAAACATTTTTTCATGACGATGGCGACACGATAACGAGCTAAAAATGTGTTTTGGGAGACTGAAACATAACGAGACGAATGACAGTTTTCGTCTGACGAGACGAGAACGAGACGAAAATGCAGAATAGTTTCCGTCATACAATGGATGACGTTTTATGTGTCATTAGCAGGGGTGAAAATGGGCCAGAACGGTCAGTAACGCAGTTCCAGTATAAGATTCAGGGCCGGAATGTTGTTCTGGTACACGATGCTTTGATTCCGAAAATATGACGGCAACTGTCAAAACGCTATGTTTAAAAAAAAAAAAAAAGTGCTAAGCTGCCACACATGCATTTCATCTCCAAGAAGAAAACAATCTACCAACATCAGATTTACATGCCCAAGTGTTAACAGCAAGCATAATAAAGTACTTGCGGAGCGTAATCCGTTCCCACCGATATTTATTATTTATTTTATTCCACGGACGGCATGGAGGTTTCCAGAGCTGCTGCAGTTATCTGAGTCTGACGATGATGAGTCACGTCAATGTGCGAATGCACGCAGCAAAGCAAAACCCTTGGACTCATTTATCCGTTCAATTGGCTGACATACTGATATGTGATCAGCAGAGATAGTTAGCTCTGATTGGTTCAAATGTGCATGTTTTCTGGAACAGCAGAAAAAAAAAGTTTGTTGAATTGATACGACAAAAAAAGGGCAATGCAACAGAAAATGGATCAAATCTTTAAGAGCAGGGAAAGAGCTGAGGAGGCTTATTTATCATATTTAGTTTTATTTGCTCTGATGGAGAGGTTCAGGACATCTAAGCTGTCAATCTGCACGTTGGACTTTTGATATTTGTACACTTATGTTAGGCTACTTACCCTAATTTCCCGAATATAAGGCGCACCCGTGTATAATGCGCACCCCAAATTTACTTGGAAAATCTAGGGGAAATTATTGTACCCGTTTAAAACGTGCACCCTAATTTTAGCACCGATAAATAGAAGAATACAAGAAAACAAAGCTCGTGTACAGATACAGAAATGTCATTTTACTGACTCGTGAAACACAGCACAAGCATAGCATATTGGTAGTTCAAAACATTACCATAAACTGACAATATTTACGGTAATAATATGATTTGACAACTTCTACAATTTACCAGAATCTAGGAGAAAACAAAACAGATGTGACTTTTCTTTTAAAGGCTGCTGTATAACTTGCTCGTTTCATCATGATGAATAAATGTTTCTTCCCTGGATTGATATGGTCAAATGAAAGTGAGAACGTAAGTCGGAAATCCGAGAGAGCTCATCGCTGTCGACACTGACATATTGGTATTCTATGTTATGTAGTTCTATGTTGTGGCACTGGTGGATCCATGCTGCTGTATTGTCATATCTATGTTGTGATTGTCTATGAGCCAGAGGGCCGCTGAGGCTAGACAAAAGAGCGCCGCATTATAGCCAGACTGTCGGCATTTAAGTTCATTGAAAGCAAGAAATAAAACGTTGAACACGGCCCTCGAAGTATTCTACTTGTTTTCAAGACAAGATAAAACAGACACGACAGTCTCTCAGGAAGTCTGTGTTGTTACATTTGTTATGGTCTGAGTTGCGGAGCTGCAATAAATGTTGACTCAAATAAGTTCAAGAAACTAAATTCTGTGCATTATGAAGAGTGAAAAAAGCTAAATTTAACACAGACGAAACTACCGAAACAAAATGGTGACGTCAGGTACCGTAATGGTCGGCAACGGATCGCCGCATACATTTTTTCAACACAACGTGGCCGTGTCAATAAAAAAGGAAAAAAAAAAAGGTTTATATATATATATATATATATATATATATATATATATATATATATATATATATATATATATTACATATATGTATCTACTGTATATTTCTGTCTCCATCCATTTACCCGTTTATAATGCGCACCATGATTTTACAAGTTGATTTTGGGGAAAAAAAGTGAGCGTTATATTCGGGTAATTACGGTATTCATTTCCTTATGATTTAAAAAAGTCCATGTTTGCGCAATCTTCAAAATATATTACATTTTACTCTGCATAAAAAAGTCATTTGTACTTATTTTTCAGACTGTATGTTACTTATATCTTTATTATTAAAAAAATAAATACATAAAAAAAAGAAAGTAAAAGTAAATGTATACATTAACTTCAATTTTAATATACATCATATGTTCTTGGGTAGTTAAAATTGAGATTTGGCATTTAGTGTGTGAGGAAATGAGGGAAAATAAAAATTAGGAGATGTATGTTGGCGTTATTGCTTTATTTTGTTAACTTTTATTTTGCAAATCATTGAAACGATATAATTTTGAATGAAAATCAGTTTTTGTATGTGTTATAGAAATAACTGCCAAAACAGTTTTCTTTGCATTTCAATAGTTTTAGGAGGTTTGACCCCCCCCCCCCCCCCCCCCCCAAAAAAAAGAAGAAATAAATAAATAAATAAATGAATAAATGAATGAATATTCTGGCTTCGTGGCGACCTTCACGTCGGAGAGTTCCGGCAAGAAATTCTAGCCACTTTCACCCCTGGTCACCCTGGTCATTAGCCTGCATCGTAGCAGTGTCTGGTTGTGTCACTGGTGACATGCTGTGCCGCCTCCCTTCCCGATTCACAAGGGTGTCGTCTCCAGGCTTGCACACACGGTAAGATTTGTTTTCTTGGCCAGAGAGAATACGCCAGTATTGCTCTAGCCTTTAAAGGTCTCTGCTGAGTGATAATCTCACACTAAATATTAACTCGTAGCATTAGCATAGCATAGCATGTTAGCATTAGGCTAATGCTAACGGCGAGCGCCCTCGTAAACTCTCGGACAACTTTTTGTTTTTTTACTTACAGTTTGTGGTGTCCAGGTGAGTATAATAAATTTAAAATTATATACTGTTTTCCAGGTGAGTGTGTATTATCACCAAGTTGAATTTAATTCATTGGCTGCCATTCATTGAAGCCGTTCATTCGGCCCTCACGGTCAAAATGGTTTGGACGTCGAGCGCCATCAATGGCACTGAAATGTGGGCACTCAGTCGTTCCGGTTGAAATGAACTGGACGTCTATTGCCATCAATGGCATGAAATGATTTAAATACTATAAAATAAATAAATAAACAGTGTTACCTGGGGTCGTAGTCATTGTGTATTTCTGTTGTCATCACTTTAATTCCACTTAGTTTTAATTAACACTGTATTAAATTATAAATGTATTTGTATTTTTTTAAATGTAAAAAAAAAAAAAAAAACTATAATGATTAATAATAAAAAATATATGATAATTGCTAATATTTAAAGAAAAAAAATAATAATAAATGACCAAAAATAGTCACTTGCCCAAAAAAAGGTTAAATGTCTTAACTGTAGGGCTTTCAAACAATTAGGGTTTTTAATCGAGTTAATCACAGCTTAAAAATTAATTAATCGTAATTAATCGCAATTCAATCCATCTATAAAATATGCCATATTTTTCTGTAAATTATTGTTGGAATGAAAAGATAAGACACAAGACGGATATATACATTCAACATACTGTACATAAGTACTGTATTTGTATTATAACAATAAATCAACAAGATGGCATTGACATTAACATTCTGTTAAAGCGATCCAAGGATAGAAAGACTTGTAGTTCTTAAAAGATAAATGTTAGTACAAGGTTTAGAAATTATATATTAAAACCCCTCTTAATGTTTTCGTTTTGATAAAATCTGTTTAATTTTCATTAAAAGAGTAAACTAGTAGCTTGCCATTGTTGATGTCAATAATTACACAATGCTCATGGTGCTAAAACCCATAAAATCAGTCGCAACCAAGCGCCAGCAGAGGGTGACAAAATATCAAAAAACAAATAACAAGTGGACATAACACTGTGCTGTCATTTTAATCTGTTTGAGCGGGGCATGTGCGTTATTTGCGTCAAATATTTTAACGTGAAAAAAAATAATTACCGTCCGTTAATGCGATAGTTTTGACAGCCCTACTTAATTGTTAACTTTTGAATAGCTGTCCACTTGAGTGATCACTGTCTCTGAAAGGGTTAATCAAATCAAAATTAATTAAAAAAAATAATAAAATACTGGTTACAGCCCCAAAAAACACTCTAAAGTTGTTATTTTTTAAAATAAAATTTTAACTCGTTGCATGTAATTGATGGTGATAGACGTCCAGTTCAGTTAAACTGGGAAGAATGGCTGTCAATGTTCATGTTTCAGTACCAATGATGGCAAAAAGGTTCTGACGTCAAGCGCCATCAATGGCAGCCTGTCAGTTAAATGAGTGTCGAGGACAAAAAAAAACACAAAAAAAACATCATGATTCGTGCATAAAAGGGTTAAAAAAAACCAAGCGTGGAAAAACTGCTGTACATCTTGAGGGCACAAGTGCATTTGGGATGTGTGGGAATGAGTGAAATTGGATTAATGGAGAGAAAAACAGATTAAGGGGTTATTTTATGTATCGTAAAGGCAAATGAATTGAATTAATTGTTTGCACAACTCCTACACTATAGCATCTTATTTTAGACAGCACACCACACATAAACGTCACTTACAGTAAGAGCTATCGTGTGAAACGTTTGTAGACAGCTAAAAATCCGTACGACAAAAATATAAACAAAAAATTAAAATTAAACCCATTATAGACATTTTCAACTACAGCACCGTTAATGGACTCATTTCAGCAGCATGCAGAACAATCACTGCCCAAATACAGTTCAGTTGTATCTAAATTTTCAGAAGAATATATAAAGTACAGTTCAGTTGTGTTTGATTATTAGGAAATTACTTTTTCATTTGATATTGCAGAACTATTTTTCTAATCTTTTAATCTTTACTTGATGTATGATACATTTTCATTGAATTATTGTTTTATCCCTATAATGTTAAGTTAGAATTGTTTTTAAATATTACTTTTAGTATTTTTCCCCCCCGAAAAATTGCGTGTGTAAAGTACAGTTAAGTTGTATTCAGTATTGTTTTCGTCAGTGATGAAGATAACAAAAATGTTTCGTCAACAAACAATTTTTTAATGTCTAGACCAGGGGTCTCCAAACTGGTCCTCGAGGGCCGCTGTGGGTCCTGGTTTTTGTTCATACCGATCAAGCACAGACCTTTTAACCAATGTGGTTTCTTCTAAAACAAGCAGCACCTGACTGCAATCAACTGATTTCACTTATAAAACATCAGATTTGTGAAAAGGTGTGGTCTTGTTTTGTTGGAGTGAAATCCTGCACTCACTGCGGCCCTATGTGGAATTGTTTGGAGACCACTGGTGTAGACGATAAAAAGCTAAAAAATCTATTTCGGGAGACTAAAACAAATGAGCCAAATGCCAGTTTTCTTCTGACGAGACGAAAAGACGAAAAATGGAATGTTGTTTTAGCCTTTGAAGGTCTGTGATCATCACACACTAAATGTAACTCGTAGCATTTAGCATTACATTTGCGTTCCCATTAGCCTATTGCTCACGGCGAGTGTCCTCTTAAAATCTCGGACAACTTTTTTTTTTACATACAGTTTGTGTTGTCCACAAGGGTATCATTTATTGAAAATAATGTACCATAATTTCTGGATGATAAAGCGCAGCTGATTATAAGCCGCACCTGCCAAATTTCCACATTTATGATAACCTACAGGTGTGATGAACTCCTCTTGGAAACGGTTAACAGCTCGCGCTAGCCCTTATATAGCAGCTTTGTCCACCAAGTGCCAGTTGAAAACGGCTAATCAAGCTAGCATCGCGTTCTGTTGTCGTAGCAAATAGTGGATGCCCATCCACTTAAAATTGTTCTTTTGTAGACGCATATAGTATCAGATGGAGCCATATTCATCTATAAAATCCTGAGTTTTTGAGTAAGTCCGAAGAGCTTCTGGCAAGCTTTATCAGTGGTAGTGTAGCCGCTGAGAGATATGTAATGGCAAAATTAGGAAAGCTATTTTTTCAAAATGTCTAATTATCAAAAAAATAAATAAAACAAGACAATATGAAGCTTGTTTCTACAAAAAAAAAATAATAATAATAATTCATAAATAAGCTGCTTCTGCTTTATAAAAGCCACAGGGTAAAATCGGCAAGAAAAAAATAACAGCTTATAGTCCAAATATTACGGTATTGTTTTACTGCTGAATGTTTATTATGATCAAGTTGGCGTTGTCCTTGTAGATGCTACAATTAGTGCTTGTCCGTCAATATTCATTCGAAATAGTTTATTTATTTTTGGAGTAAATATTTTAATTTTACAAAGACTTTTCTAGTGAACGTCAACTAAAACTAGACAAAAGTAGTCTTGAGTTTTCGTCAACGAAAACTAGACAAAGAAAAACATGTTTTGAGATGACTAAAATATGACTAAGAGTAATAAATATTATTGTCCAAAAGACTAAGACTAAGACGAAAATAAAAAAGGCTGCCAGAAACAAGTTTTTTATGCGTTTTAATTGAATCATTATTTACGTTTTCTTTTTCTCCCCTAGATTGTTACGAAAGATTTGACTATTTATTTATTCATTTATTTATTTTTACACCAGCACATGACTTGTTTTTAGTACAGTAGACTACATGTGTAAAGTACAGTTCAGTTGTGTTTAACTTTTTAGTACAACATATTTGAATCTTTCGCAACTCTTATTTTAAAATTTTGATTTTTTTTTTTTTGTGTGATAAATTTTAATTTAATCATTATTTTAGTAGAACTGTTTTTCACCTATGGCTCCTAAATTTTAATTATTTTTTTTAAATTCCGTGCATGTTTTTTTCATGTAAATCACATGTGTTGATTACAGTTCAGTCTCTAAAGTACATTTAATCTTTTTTAACTTGCTTTCAAATTGTATTTTTGTGTGTGTGTGTGAAATACAAATATTATTCAAGTACTGTTTGTTTTTCTTTTCTATAAAATAACAATGGCTTTTTATTCATTAAAGTTTGTTAATTCATTGGCTGCCATTGACATTGATAGACGTCCATTCCATTTTGACTGGGAGAACTGGCATTGATCACTCGCTGCCAGCCTCTCCCAATCAAAATTGGATGCCTATCGCCGTCAATGGCAGTCAATTTGTAGTGTTTTGTTTATAGTTGTCAATATGAATCTCATTAGAGTGTGACCTAATACATTGGTGAGCTTATGTTTTGTCCGAATAAAGCTGCGCAGAGTGATTCCAACCCTTGCGCACCCCCTCTTCTTTATTTATTTGTCTGTATTAGCTCCCTGCTTTCCCCCCGCCACTTAAAATTAATGTCATCTGGTGGAAAATAGAGGCCGAAAGCTAAAATTCAGCACTTTCCCCAGCAGCCCCGTTATTTATCAAGCTAACAAGGAGAAGATGCATCCCGTTTTAGCCGGGGCACAGTGAAAATGTGCCATTAAAGCTCGTCGCGGGCGCTTCCGAGTCGACGGACGGACTGAAAACGCGAGACAGTTAAGATGAGACGTGTGAAGAAACGCGCCCATTGTGTCCACCCAGAGGCGTCGCCGTGATACATAATCTGCATGTGTGTGTATGAGAAGTGCTGCTGCTGACGGCTATAAAAATAGGATCCTTTAGGGCCTACACAAGACACAGTTTGGCGCCTTGAATAAATCATGTTGCCAGAGTGATCTTAGCGCTCATTTTCTGCTGCGGAAACACCGCCGGAGGACTGTTAGCATTGTCCCGTGTTAACATCTGCAGAGCATCGTACTGCTGGAATTCAATGAGACGAGCAAATTGTAGAAAGTAGAAGTACAGATTTGAAAAATTAAAAAAATACATAGATTTAAAACATAAGAATAGGACTAAAGAAGTATTGTCTGTATTTAAAAAAAAAAAAAGTTGTAATATTTCTCAGACCATAAGTCATGACTTTTTTCTCTTCTTTTCAACCCTGGGGCTTCAATAACAAAATGTGCATTTCATGGCTTTTTAAAGGTGAACTAGCATCATGCTAGGAAAATATTTGGCTAGATTCATACTTCAGGTCTTAATGCATAAATCCAATTTTTTCGTGTTTTTCCGACTCGAGAGAGGCATCAACTTGACGGTCTGATTGGGACAAGTCGAAAACGTCAAATCCGATCAGGGTCACTTTCGTATGTGGTTTAAATCCGATCTGGGCCACGTTTTTCCAGAATGTCAGGGTGGTCTGAGCTGTCAAGTTTCCCTAATCGGAATTCATGCAGCAATTATGTCATCCAAGAGCGAGAGAGACAGGGTGCTACGGTTGCGGTGCAGCTGTGTGTTATTAGCGCCTAGCTTGCCTTGAACATGGCTTTTAGGGAAGGGTCGGGCTTGACGACAGTCATAAAAAAAAATTAAAAATGAGTTAAGGATAAACCTGAGAATGCTGGGTTTTCTCTCTGCTCTGTATGAGCAATATTTCAAGATTGCCTAAACGGCAGAGAGTCGGGGCAAACTGTCCGTATGTGTGTGTGACATGCACGGACAGTGCGTGCATGCTATCGATCCATATAAACTTTGAATATCAGCCTAAACGGGGAATATTTAGGTCTGTTAATGTGTCCCCTTTTAGGAAATCAAAATATGATCTCCCTGGAATGACGGATGACAGCCAGCATGTGTAGTCATTTGTTTTGATGCTTCTGCGCATGCGGGTCTTCTTGCTCAGCGCGTGTCAGACTGCGAATTAGTGCGCATGCGTAATACTTGAACGGGCTCAATAGACAAAGGCAGTCTGAACGGGCACGCCAAAAACACAGATATGACAAAAAATCGGATTTGTGCATTAAGACCTGCAGTATGAACCTAGCCTTATATTCGTTCAATTGTCCATAGTGGTCAGGATCGTCATAGTGTAATTGCCAATTTGAGTGCGTTCAGAGCACCTATTTTCTAGCATGACTGCTCGTTATTCAACAACATTCTGAGCTCCTTAGCTTTGTTGCTCGGATAACATTGCTACATTTTTGAGAAGCCTGTTATTTACAGGTACATGACTTGTTATCAAGAGACCCATGGTGCCATTACAGGCTACAATAAAGCTGCTATGCTTGCACGCTGTTAGCCGAGTTCGTTGGCACGATGGGGAATTTATTGTCAAAGAAGGCAACATCTCTGGTGCCATTACAGGGCTAACCATGATTGGTTTGACAGATTTGGAAAATATATATATATCCACGGTTAGTTATGACTATACTGCTGTGCTAGCTAGGGTTGCCAACAGTCTGATTGGTACCGCTGCCGGCCCCCGCCAGCATTACCAATCGGAACTTCCTAAATTTAACGATGTCCCGCGTATTACGGAACTGTTGGCAACCTGAGCGCTAGCACACTGCTAGCTAAGTCCGTTAGGCACTATGTTTTGTTTTGTTTTTTTAATGCCGAACATGGCACCATCTGATGCTTGCTTCCGTTAAAGACACAAGGCTAAACGTGTTGTTAACATATTAACAAAAAAGAGAAGCTATCCATAGTTTGCTATGACAAAGCAGCTACAATATTTTCCGCACTATAAGGCGCACCTAAAAGTCTTAAATTTTGTCAAAAGCAGACAGTGTGCCTTATAATCCGGTGCGCATTATATACGAATTAATGTTGAGCTGCAATAGGTCTCACAGTAACTCGGAGCATAGCTCCATCTAATGGATGCATCACGTAACCCCAGCCTCAACTGTAGCATCTATTCTATGAGCCTTATAATGTGGTGTGCCTCATAATGGGTTGCGCCTTATGTATGAAAAAAGTTTTAAAATAGGCCATTCATTGAAGGTGCGCCTTATAATACAGCGCGCATTATAGTGAAGAAAATACAGTATTCTTGCACACTGCTCACCAAGTTGGCAATTCTGAGTGGACTCTGACAAAGATGCTATGCTAGGGCTACCACTGATTGTCGTTAGCATACAAGCACTATGGGGAACTTAAGTGACTTAATCTGCTGAAAGCTAAGAAGTGAAGGTGAAGTGCATTGTATTTTTTATTTTTTTATTTTTTTTCCCGATTATCCTCGCATGGGTCGCGGGGGGGCTGGAGCCTATTGTAGCTATACTTCAACAATGGGCAGGAGGCAGGGTACACCCTGGTGTCCAGCCAGTCATAGGCACATAGCGACAAACAACCATTTACGCACAGAGTTGTTTTCGTCAACGATGACGATAACGAAAATATTTCGTCAACTAACAATTTTTTTCATGACGATGACATCACGATGACGAGCTAAAAACATGTCTTGGGAGATTACAACATAACAAGATGGATGCCAGTTTTGGTCTGACGAGACGAGAACGAGATGAAAATTCTCCATAGTTTACATCATAAGTACGCAATGTGTGATATTTTCTTATCGTATGTGTAGTTAGCACGTATCTTAGCAGTGTTTGATCGTGTCACTCATGTGACGTGATGTGCCTCCCCCTGACTCCCCTGAACCACACACGCGCGTGTGTCCATTCAAGGCTTTTTGACAAATTTTTTAATTCACTTCTCCTATACTTCACACATATCGACAGAATGAATGGCCCAAATGTGTACATTGTTTTGAAGAAGAAAAAAACGTGTTTTAGAACTGCAATTTGAGCGTAAAGCAGGAATTGTGTCAATAGTTTAGAAGGACTGAATCAGGGGCATGGGGTATGGATTGTGGTCATTGTGTCTGAAGTTAATGTATGTCTAGTGGTTGCATTTCCATATGAATGGCTGTTGTCTGTCCGACAACGACTTGACAATTCAAAACCACTTGAGTCATTTTTGCCACCTCTGGGTTTTCCGGGGGAGAGGCCATATCGGCCATTGTTTGAGACTAGTAGGAGTACCAGAATTCTCTGGGACTTCTAGTATTAAAGGTCTGTGCTGAATGATCAACACACACTAAATGTAACTTGTAGCGTAGCATAGTGTTCGCGTCAGCATTAGCATTTAGCATGATGACTCGGTGAGTGTCTTTTTACATACAGTTCGTGGCATCCAGGTGAGTTTAATTAATTGCAAATAATGTGCTGTTTTCCTGCTGAGTGTGTATTATCATCATGAAAATGGTGACATCCTTGTAGACTCAACAATTATGTGCTCGTCTGTCAATGTTCATTTGAAATTGTTGGAAACCTTTTATTTATTTATTTATTTATTCATTCATGGGTTAAAACTTTTAAAGTTTATAGACGAAAAAATTTAGAGAACTGTCGACTAAAACTTGACAAAATTTGTTTTCGTTGACTAAAACTAGACAAAGACCAACATATTTTGAAATACATATAATATGACTAAGACTAATAAGTATTTTTGTCCAAAAGACTAAGACGAAAATCAAAAGGGCTACCAAAAACAACACTGCACGCACAATTTGGAGTGTTTAATGTGGGAGGAAACCGGAGTACCCCGGAAAGCATGCAAACTCCACACAGGGAGGCCAGAGCTGGAATTGAACCAACAATCTTAGAGCTGTGAGGCGGATGCTAAGCTCTCATTGTAATTTTTTCTTCTTCATAATCCCTGTCTTTTAAAGTTAAGTGTTTTTGTGGTTTCATACTGGCTTTGAACACACCAATAAGATACTATTCAAATGATGAGGACAGAGCATAGAAATAATTAGAACACAAGTTGCCATGTTGATTGATGTGAACTTAGTAAACCAAGAGATTTTTGACCATCCGATCTTACTGTCAAAGCGTTGACACCTACGGCTTATAGTCAGGTGCGGCTTATACGAGTGGTTTTCTTTTCCTTAAATTTGCGTGGTGCTGCTTATGGTCGATGGATTCAGTTGCACACTGTACTTGAGCAGGAGTACATACAGTGCCTTGCAAAAGTATTCGGCCCCCTTGAATCTTGCAACCTTTCGTCACATTTCAGGCTTCAAACATAAAGATATGAAAATTAATTTTTTTGTCAAGAATCAACAACAAGTGGGACACAATCGTAAAGTGGAACAACATTTATTGGATAATTTAAACTTTTTTAACAAATAAAAAACTGAAAAGTGGGGCGTGCAATATTATTCGGCCCCTTTACTTTCAGTGCAGCAAACTCACTCCAGAAGTTCAGTGAGGATCTCTGAATGATCCAATGTTGTCCTAAATGACCGATGATGATAAATAGAATCCACCTGTGTGTAATCAAGTCTCCGTATAAATGCACCTGCTCTGTGATAGTCTCAGGGTTCTGTTTAAAGTGCAGAGAGCATTATGAAAACCAAGGAACACACCAGGCAGGTCCGAGATACTGTTTAAAGTTTAAAGCCGGATTTGGATACAAAAAGATTTCCCAAGCTTTAAACATCTCAAGCAGCACTGTGCATGCCATCATATTGAAATGGAAGGAGCATCAGACCACTGCAAATCTACCAAGACCCGGCCGTCCTTCCAAACTTTCTTCTCAAACAAGGAGAAAACTGATCAGAGATGCAGCCAAGAGGCCCATGATCACCCTGGATGAACTGCAGAGATCTACAGCTGAGGTGGGAGAGTCTGTCCATAGGATAACAATCAGTCGTACACTGCACAAATCTGGCCTTTATGGAAGAGTGGCAAGAAGAAAGCCATTTCTCAAAGATATCCATAAAAAGTCTCGTTTAAAGTTTGCCACAAGCCACCTGGGAAACAAACCAAACGTGTGGAAGAAGGTGCTCTGGTCAGATGAAACCAAAATTGAACTTTTTGGCCACAATGCAAAACGATATGTTTGGCGTAAAAGCAACACAGCTCATCACCCTGAACACACCATCCCCACTGTCAAACATGGTGGTGGCAGCATCATGGTTTGGGCCTGCTTTTCTTCAGCAGGGACAGGGAAGATGGTTAAAATTGACGGGAAGATGGATGCAGCCAAATACAGGAACATTCTGGAAGAAAACCTGTTGGTATCTGCACAAGACCTGAGACTGGGACGGAGATTTATCTTCCAACAGGACAATGATCCAAAACATAAAGCCAAATCTACAATGGAATGGTTCAAAAATAAACGTATCCAGGTGTTAGAATGGCCAAGTCAAAGTCCAGACCTGAATCCAATCGAGAATCCGTGGAAAGAGTTGAAGTCTGCTGTTCACAAACACTCTCCATCCAACCTCACTGAGCTCGAGCTGTTTTGCAAGGAAGAATGGGCAAGAATGTCAGTCTCTCGATGTGCAAAACTGATAGAAACATACCCCAAGCGACTTGCAGCTGTAATTGGAGCAAAAGGTGGCGCTACAAAGTATTAACGCAAGGGGGCCGAATAATATTGCACGCCCCACTTTTCAGTTTTTTATTTGTTAAAAAAGTTTAAATTAGCCAATAAATTTTGTTCCACTTCACGATTGTGTCCCACTTGTTGTTGATTCTTGCCAAAAAATTAAAATTTTATATCTTTATGTTTGAAGCCTGAAATGTGGCGAAAGGTTGCAAGGTTCAAGGGGGCCGAATACTTTTGCAAGGCACTGTATTTTAAAAAGCTTGGTAAAAGTCCAATACAGTAAGAAACGCATTTCGAGCTAACGGGAGACGGAAGAGTGACGCAAGGGTAACAAAGTGCGCCACAGGCGGGAGGAAGGCTGCGGGCTGAAGGCTGCAAGCCATACGTGAAGAAAACATGAGCTCACAATGCTTTCCTCACTCCGCCACGCTGCGAGCACCCCATCGCAACCTGAGGACAACAGTGGCTCAGAGGCAGTGCTGGTAACATCTTTACAACTAATTACGTTTGAATAAAACAACACAATCCGGGCAAACAAGTGAAAACCTCAGAGAGATGATTGTATATTAACATAAGTTGAAAAGAGGAGCTGATGTTTGGAGGTGTGACTCCAGGGCGCAGCTTTGAGATTTAGCAGAAAGCAAAAAGAAGACAAAAAAACACTTTTTGAAAAATGATTAAAATCTATACACACAGTTGTTCTGTGTTTGCCGTGTGTATATTTAAAACTGCTGATGGTTAAATAAATGCCTTGTTTTATGACGAGCTCGTAATGAATGCGAATTATTATATTTTAGTGTTTTATTCAAACTCACAACTGTGGGGAAATGCTGAAGCAAGCAGGTGTCTACAAACATGTACGTCTTTTACACTATCCTGCAGCAGTTCACTGTCCCTTGCCCTGTCCATGCTACCACAACTACGTAAAGCGTGGCGTAAAGTACACACTGAATGATGATGTGCTCTGTCTTCTGCACACAAATTTTCGACTTCCGAAGCAGCGAGTGAACAGGAAAAACATGCATACTCGGATCCTTGTCCTGAGCAATGACGTGATTTAATGAATTGAGTTTTTTACTGGGGATGATTCTCCCGCTATTGTTTTGTGGGGTTAAATTTCTAGTACAATTTTGTGAGTGTAATAGAAAATACCAATCACAAAAGTGTGTTTTGAGCAAAAATGTGCCTGTTCTGTACTCATGTGTCACTCACTCCGCTGCACTAACATATTTGAAACAGTATTAGAAATGTGCTTCAAATCTCAACCAATCAAGAGTCAGCAAAACCAAAAAACAAACAAAAAAATCACATGCTGTTGCCTTAATGCACATTTAAACAAACAAACAAAAAATAGCATGGGAAAAATATATAAATTGAAATATGACTTTAACAATGGCAGTCAGCATTAACAAATCCACAACAGGAATGGCGATGCAACCTACTACGAAGCTGCGCAACCTTGAGATGAATGTTCGTCGGGAGTCAGCAAGGAATGAAAACTGCGACGAGGATTAGGTCGACAAAAGGAGGGTGGTGGACACGGCCTACCATCAGTCCTCAGCTATTCCCTATCTTCTGGATCGAATCAATTGAATAAACTAACTACTGAATTATGAACTAATCTACTGGATCTATGGACTATTGGGAAAATGAACAATCAGAGGGGATGGTTATTATATAAAAAAAAAATTTTTAAAGAATTTTTTTTTTTTTTAACTTGTAATAACTACGAAATCTGAATGTCGAAATCTGAATTGATATTCGATATTTTCTGCGTCCTATATGGTATACTGGGAACAGGTTTCAATAAGCTTCGGCTTCTCCCGTCAGCCCTTTTCTTTTTGGGTTGAATTAATTGTAAACACATATAAATGATGTATGTTTATTTGGATTTGTCATGCCTGAAGGGAAAATAAATAAATACAATTAATTAAAATAATAATAATAATCTTGAAAAGGCTTCTAGGACGTCTTGTGTATTGAAGTAAAATACTATTAGATTGGAAGTAGCCAATCAGAATTCACCCTGTATTTGAGCGAGCGGTGAAAAAATGTTTTACAAGAAATTTATTACAAATTCTGGCAAAAAAAACAGACATTTTGTGCACACAAAGTATATTCTTGTTCACACAGAACAAATAGTTGTGCACTCAAAACTCGCGCTGCAGCTATCGATTATTTTAGAAGTCGATTATTCGATGAACTAATTAGTTCGAATAATCGAGTAATCAGAGAAGGAACATAAAAAATTAAAATTCCTGAGCTGAGCCTCAAACGGTAAATAAATAAATGAATGTGGATCTAAGTACAACAAAATAACAACTGGCTAACTTACATAGCAAAAGTCCGCTAGCTTTAATGCTATAAAATGCTAACTTTTTTTTTTTTTTTTTTTTTTTTTTTACAATACTCTTAACAAATGGTTTAAACACATATTCCCACCAAAAAAAAAAAAAAAAAAAAAAAAAAACGGCTAAATATACCTATAAACAAAATTACGAATGCATTAGAAAAAACATTAGCTCAAACAAAAACTTAGCTTATGTTTGTCTTAAAAGGGAGCAGCCAGATTCGGCCAAGTGAAATGAATTGTATCATATTCACTGTTGCCACTAGAGGGCAGTGTATCCATCGAAATCAACAAAACTAAATGCAAACACTTTCAAAACAAACCATTACAACGTCGCTTTAATTAAACGAATACTCAAAGCAGCAAAATTTATTTCAAATCTTTTTTCTAATTGATTTACTCGAGTTAATTGATTAATCGTTGCAGCACTACTCAAAACACACTTTTGCGCTAAGTGTTACCCAATATGTACAGTAAATGCAATTATGGCAACAACAAAAATCAAACGCCATATTGCTGCTGTGCAAGTTTCGCTTCTGTAAGATACCCACCGAAAAGAGACGCTTTAGAAGATGAATGAATTATTTTATTTTATTTTATTTTTCCCCACATAGCACATGCACGTCATTGTTGTATTGCTTAATGGCAGAGGCTGAAAATTAAGCAGCAGAAACGCATTAAAGACCAACATTTTGCACTTTTATTCTATGATAAAAATTATGACTTTTGTAGCATTTCATTACAAATATATATATATATATATTTAGAGTTTATGTTTTTTGGGGCCTATAGTCTCTTATTAATATTAGGTGAAGTAAAAAAAAAAAAATCTGGAAAAATCATAAATCCATTTTTTTGGGTGAAAAGACATTTTGTTTTCAGATAGTGTCATCGGATATTACAGTCAGGCATACACGCTAACCACTGCACCTCTCCGCCACCGAAACCTTTTGAGAATGACGAAGCATTTAGTGCTCATCTGGAAAAGCAAAGAGCAAAGTCTTTTTCCTGCTGCACTGTAAACTTAGCTCATGCTGATCTTGTAATTTCCTCTGTCCAGCCTCTCAGCTGCACTGTAAAACCTGATGTGTCCACTGTGTGCGTTTGCGTGTGTGCGCATTGGGGGTTAGAGTCAGAGTTGTATTACAGTGCTGCTGATGAGTCGGCCGGCTGCGAGGCTGATACCTCCGCAGCATCCAGCCCATTGACCAGCCCTTTAAATAAAGCCTTCGATCTTGCAGCGCAGCACGGAAGGTCACCGCCTGCCTCTGGTTACCCTGACGCTCTGTCTGGCCTCATTCCAGTTGGAGTGACCTGAGTCCTATCGAGACCTCTTAGGCCTCTCCAACCAGGCCGAAGTATCATTAGAATGCATTTTGCTTACTGACAACTAGGCTTTTGGTATGCATTTTTTGGTGCTTGTGTGTAAGCATGTGCCGGTATGAGAGTCCGACGGTATGATAACCTTAAGCAAAAATATCACGGTATCACGGTATTGCAATTACAGCTCTAAAATGTGTTACTTTGAGATATAGAGGTAAAAAAAAACAACTTTTTTTCCATTAAACAACATTTTTATTTTTCAAAGTATATTAACATATTGGAAAATAGGTATAATGTTAAGTTAAAATAAAGTAAATAACAAAAAAATAACTGAAATAGTCTAAATAATATGAAAATAAATGCAGTCATTTAGGTGAGCGTAAACCCACAACCACAGCTCAACATTATTACCATCAGAACAAAAATAATTGAATTAGTTTCTATTAAAAAGCACGTGTGTATGACTCGTATCATGTTTACACAATACACACACTCTCTTTCTCAACACAGACATTTGCCAGAGAGAAAAAAACACCACGTTTTACCACCGCTAGACACACTAAATACGCTGGAGTTATCTCTCGTAGCTGGTGGGAAACGTTCATGACAGTGTTTACTAACCTTTAATTTTGTATAAATGCGAAATCATATTGAAGGTACTGCCTCCTCAGCAGCCACCCTCCGCAAACATGTTTTACATGTCGGTTGGCCCTCCTCCTCTGAGCCGTCTGTAAGTTTTCTTTAGCTTAAGTATTCCCATACCAGCAATTTCGTTTTCTCTGATGGGGGAAAAAGTTCAGGAATTTCACCTCCTCCAGCCATCATGTAGCACAGCTGACTCACTGACACTGAGCAACAACTGGGATGTAAGGGATTTCTTACTGCATTTTAGGGACATAAAAAATGACTATTTTTAACTGTACCTGCTGTATTTATTAAGGATTTTGCATAGGTTTTTGGGCTGCGGAACGAATTAATCAAATTATAATGTATTCTTATGGGAAAATCCCACTTGACACACGACCATTTCGTCATACGAACCATGTCCTAGAAATAATTAAATTCGTATGTAGAGGCACAACTGTATGTTAAATAGGCAGATTTTTCTTCCTTGATAAAAAATGTTAATTAGGTTTCAGCATTTACAGTCAAAAACACTAGTGTTGTGTATATGGTCAACACTAATGTTCACTAATGTAGCTTCCAATACTAATTCCGACACCCGGCTGTGTGGTATCGGCCAATGCCGATACTGTACCGATATGTTTTTTTTTTTTTTTTTTTTTTTAAAAGTATACATTTTTTCTTTTAATCATAAATTATCATACTAAACTTGACTATACTTACTCGAAAGTTAATTGCTATCGTGGCTTGGTCAGACACTCATTGTCTGCCATTGATGGTACCAAATGAACTTTTATTTGCTGCAAGCCTCCCACTTCAAATGAATTGGACACCTACTCATAGACTTCACCATCAGTTGACGGAGCTCGGGGCTGATCCATAGGAGGCCTATTTTCAAAAACTCAAAATCCAAATATTTTCAAAACCAAAGCTGCTAGCGACCTAAAACCAAAACAGGCACCTCCCTTAGGCATATATGAGTTTCCATGAGCAGCGACGTCAAAATATTCAAAGTCGTTCCCTAATAAAATTTTATTTTTCTATATAAGTATAACAAAACTTAAAATGGCTGTATAATCCTCAAATTTTATATCTATATTTTCAGGATAAATAGCAATACTTAACATTCTATTCTATTCTATTCTATTCTATAATATAGTTTTTGCCCAAAAAAGCAACTTTTTAAAAACATTTTTTTAGGAACTTAATACTTGAGTAAAACATGCAGAATCGTCCTAATTTTACTCAACAAAAGAAAAATTAGCATTTTTCTTTATACAATCGCAACTCATTGAGGTGGAATTCCACTATTGTGTAGAGATACAAAATCCAACATGGCGGCTGTAACAAAACAAAGAGCGTTTTAAGTTGAAAATTATAGTAAATAAATGCTTAAATCGCAGAATTTCTAAAGATATTAACGTAAAAGAGTCTAGATTCTTGGTTAAAAGCAAAAAAGGGGCAGTTATCGTTCATTTTACATAAATATTTCAAGCCAAAGTTACGGTGTTGTGTAATCCAACATGGCGGTTGTCACGAAACAGAGGTTTTTAAATTGAAAATTCTCGTAAATAAATGCTTAAATCGTGGAATTTTTATAGATATGAACGTAAAACACTCTACACTCTTGGTTAAAAGCAAAAAAAACAGGTACTTATCATTCATTTTACGTACATATTTCAAGCTAAAGTTAGGCTAATTTTTTCCATTTCACTGTATTCACAACGTTTCAAAGTGCGTTTATGGTGCGAAAAATATAATAATTACCTTGAATCCTCGACCAAATCACTCTAGAAAGTCCTGCCTGCTTGTATGCCGTAAAATCTTCGTCCTATTTCCACATAAATCTGGCGTTAGAACGCAACGTGTGTTTGAGTTTATTACAGTGACAGCCAACTCAACGTTCGGCCTGGGTCGGCCCCCTACGGGAAGGCGTGGCGCACTGTCCCTGGGACCCGTCTTGTCAACTGATGGTGGAGTCAATGACATATTACTGAAAAAATTCAGAAATTCAAAGAAGGATGATTGGACACCACATGATTGGATGTCGACCATCATCTGGCGAAGAGCGTCAAGTGCTCCATTTTCATGGCGGTCTGCGTATCTGTCAGCCACCTTGAGTAGGGTGAAAGTATGTACGTATTGCGCACCATTGTCACGTTAATTCTTAGTACTAGTCGATAGTGAGGACATCCTTTTAGTGCCGTATCGGTGCAACATTAGTCAACACTGAGTCCAGGGTTGGTGATTTAGCCAATCAGGAAGCGCCCTGAGCTCGCACTGTTGCCAGACAGAACTACGCAGTAATCACTTGTTTGAATAACTTGTCTTCCAACTCATTCATTGCAAGAAAAATGAGAGCAATTTAGCTACAAGCTAAGTGAACAGTTAGCCATTCTTCTATCTTTTCCAACTCTTTTATGTTTATGCTTTAGTCTCCCCTCGCGTCTGCTGTGTCAGTCAGATATGAACTATAAATAAAGTACCAAAAAATAAATACATGCCCAGTGTCTGGCTCCTCGGTGGGAGCAGAGCGGGGTGAAGGAGGTTCACAGGGTCAGCGCATGAAGTGAAAGGTTTTCCCCCATGAGCGCGCCTTATGTCAGATCCCCTCCTGTCAATCAAGCACTTCTTGTCAGACAGCAGAGAGCGAGAGAGAGGAAGGGGTGTGGCTGCCCACGGAGCTAAATATCAAACGTGAATTGCATCTAATCATAAAAGTCTCCGTGGAGGGTCTGCTGTCAAAAAATATGCACGGAAATAAATCGGTACGAGCAAGTGTTTTGTCTGTAAAAGGATTTAAGATCATTTCTACATGGATTTATCTGACTAAATGGTCCTGTTTGAATTTGTTCTTTACGTTTGGTGGCTCTCCAAAAGAGAAAACATAAATTCACAATTGACAAGAGTGAAAAGAAACAGTGATTTTCTATTTTAAAATGTCTTACCACATTCAAAGGCTACACAAACCTACCTTTGTGGTATACAGTACACTATAATAACAGCAAATGGACTGAGGCTGTCATTTTAAGTATTTGAGTCAAAGATGCAGGTTACCTCTGACTGAAGGAGGAGGGACGTTGAATTCCAAATTCTCTATCACAGATGGAGGAATTTTCTCGACGTCCTGCAATGCAGAAGACAGTGACTTGGATTGAGAAGATAAAAATAGTCGACTGTATAAAGAAGACATACTGCATTTTAATTGACTCACATGCTTTATTATTAACCATACAGTAAGGAAATATTTCCTAATTATGGCATGAAGAAACAAAATAGTATAACCTTGATACATATTCTTTTAACCTGTTGAAGCCTGAATTTACATTTTAAAAATATACATAAAGCATTTGAGGTATACATTAGAACATAAAAATAGTATGAATAAAAAAAAAATATAAAAACAGTTTAAAAGCAATAAAAGTCTAGATAATTAGTGCAAATAAATTATAAGTAATTTCAAAAATCAAACTGTAGAAATTTAATCATAAGTTCCTCCTCATTTATTTTCTATATTTACAGATAAAAATATTTTTTTCTTTTTTGTTGTTTACTTTTAGTTATTTTATTATTGTTTCCATGTATTCCACCAGGTATTTTTTTTTAATGTATATTTGCTTCTAATAATTTCAGGCATCAAGGGGTTAATAGACAAACGTCACTCAAAACTGTCAAGAAAAACTGAAGTCATAAATCTTCATAAACAAATAATACTGGTCCGCGAGCTTCCGGAGAGAGAAACAAGGAACCGGAGTGACAAAGCAGATTAGTGCCTGCTTCAATCCAACTGCGTCTAACAATAAGAACCATTCACGTCCCCGTAATCCGACTTGGGCCAAATGGACTCTGACCCGTTCGGTTACGCTGGAGCACCCAGTAGCAGCAAAGTGAAGTGTGACGATTTTAACTTTGTGGATGGATTAAAGCCAAGAGAGTCACAAAGTGTCACCAGAAGGTTTATGTTGAATTTTGTACAAAAAAAGTAATGGAGTACCTTGGAAATGTTTTATGGTTTGCTTGTATTATCATTATTGTAATTTATTCATATTTTTACTCATTTATTTTGGCCCCAAGTTACACTCTAAAGTAGTTTTTACATAGTATTTAACTCATTGTATATGCCATTGATGGCGATAGACATCCAATTCATTTAAACTAGGAGGACCGGCCATGAATGCTCATCTATCAGTGTCATAGTCATCCAATTCATTTTGACTGGGAAGGACAAATGACCCAAAATTCTTTCGTCCCTCCCATTCAAAAACTTTTGTGAATATGCTATTAGGCTAACTATATGCAAAACCAACAAAAAGACAAAGCACATACAAACACAAAAGGCATCATTGATAAGGGATTAAACAAAATGCACATTGATCTAAAGAGTTTAGAAGATTAAAATTTTGCTTGTTCGTATACCGCAGGTAATACAGCCAAATTACGCAACAGAAATGTTTGTACAATCAGTGCAAAAATCACTTTTATGGAGCCATTTTTTAATTGTTTGTCGTGATGTTTATCTTCACATTATATTTCCTATAAGTGATGATTGACAGCACTGTTGAACACATTTTTTGTTGTTTGTTGTTTGACAAAATGAATTTTTGGATGCCGAATCCAAAACGGATCTGTTTTTCTCTATCATGTTTTCAAGTTTTCTACTATCAATTGTCAAGTTTTTGAACTATTGTTTCGCCTTTTCTTAAATTTTTTTTTTTTAATTACAGTGCTAACAGTTGTAGTGACTTCATTTTGTCTACAGTTATATATTAGTTGATTTTTTTTCTTTTATCACAGGCTGTGATTAATGAAAAATATAACTAATACTGTGCTAACATATGTGCTTCTTTTATGAAAAAATAAAAATAAATGAAAAAAGTGACATGCAATGAAATTCACTGCAAAAAATACCACTTCTAAAACGGGTAAAAAAAATATTTGAAATGAGATTTGTTTATAACAAGTAAAAAAAAATTCTGCCAATGGAACAAGCAATTTTTGTCTCGCTAAGAATTCTTAAAATAAGACATTCATTCGAGATGAACAAGTAAAACAAAACTATTTTCAAGAACTCGTTGAACTAGTAAAATATAACTAGTTTCGAGATCTCATTCATCCTGAATGGATGTCTTATTTTAAGAATTCTTACCAAGACATAAATTGCTTGTTCCATTGGCAAAATGTTCTTGTCATAAGCAAATCTTATGTCATTTCACGTAATTTTTTACTCGTTTTAGAAGTGGCATTTTTTTTTCCAGTGTACTGTATAGGAAAAACAAGCATGGGTGCAATATTTATTAAACTCAGTTATGTTTTTACACAGGATATGTCTAGTTGTGTGCATGTAGTAACAACATAGAGGAAAAACTGAGATCAGTTATAAAATTCTGCATCCCCAAAATTTGTTAAAAACAGCTGTGTATCAGCAATATGACAAATCATATTAACATTCTGCATTATTTTACAAGTTAAAACCTTGCTCAGAAAACCAGTCCAACAGCACATGTGAACCGGTAACATATGCGTGTTTCTTTTTCCTAAAAACACACACTCATGGATTGACAGGTGTGTCACGGGGCCCACACGCTACATAGCAGCAGCATGTGGGGTCAAGGCCTTTCCCAGGTGCAAATGAAAGAAAGAGGGCGGTAACATTTGGAAGCCGCGCACAACATGGCGGGTCACCTTGCCTTGCTTTTCAGATCAATGTCTGTTTGACTGGCAGAGAGACACACAAAGCGGGTGAATCACCTCTGCGTGGCTTCATTGAGATGCAGCTAGAAACGCGCAAGACTCGGGCTCGCCTCCAGCACCGCAACCGCTGTGCGCGCACACACGCATTAGCATGACGTGCGCTTTCTTCTTCCTTCATGTTCCCTGCATGCGGTCTAAAACGCACACGTTCCACTTTTAACTCAATGGCAGTGAATGACTTAGGAGAAGAAATAAACATGCTGGCCACACTAGATCACTTTTCTTAGCTTAGGACCCCAGAAATAAAACCTAAATCTACAAGGTCGTTAATCGTGCTTAGCTTACGCGTTAGCCAGTTAGCGCAAGTGATCATTCGACCAAATTCCCACTATCACGATACCTCCTCTCGCTATACACACGCTCCGTTTTCTTCTAAAAATGTCAGAACAAGTTGAATTATGAGTGTTTCAAATGAATGGCACATAACTCAGGGCGAGACAGTCTGACACGGACGCGCCGCGGCGTGACGTGAATGCGAGTCGTTTAAATCACTTTAAATGTAAATGTTTATTGTGCCGACGGATGCAGATGAAGATCGGGTAGAGGAGATTGGAATAGAACGTGAAAAAAGAAGAAGAAAATGTTCTGTAAATCGAGAACAAGACGCTAACGCTAAAACACTTCCCGCTATTGATAACAACATATTGGATTTTCTCCATCTCCGGCATTTATTACCTCTTCCGTTTTGGGCTGACATGACCAAAGTACAGAACAAGCTCCACAATGTCACCATCAAATGACTTATTCCCATAGATTTAATGCACTTAGCACACCCTCGTCCTACGGCGCACAAGGTCAAATCAAAGGCACAGACGGGTGGTCAGTCGAGCACTCCGGCAAATGGACGACGAACGGTGAGGCGCGTCCTTTTTTGCCGCTAATTCCAAGGCATTAAAGTGAGCTACGCAGCCATGATTCACATGTCAATACTGATACATTTCAAAGTGATTTCCCATAGTTGACCTGAAAAGTGCGCGGACCCGATATGGTGACAGGGGACAACTGCATTATCTTTAATAACTTCACAAGGCAGACTGCAAAGTGAGTGACGAGTCAATACGTAAGCGAGACGGGGAATGGAATTACTAGATTAATCCATTGGCTGCCATTGACATTGATAGACGTCCAATCCATTTAGACTGGGGAGGGCTGGCAGCGATCGTACGATCGCTGCCAACCCTCCCAGTCAAAATGGATTAGACGTCTATCATCGTTAATGGAAGTGAATATGTTAATAATGCTCACAACTCTTTCCTGTATGCACAAACATAAAAACCACAAATTTTACACATCATAATCAGCAGCATAGAAATGTTCACCGTATTTTTCTGAATATAAGTCGCACCAGCCAAAAAATGCACAATGACCAGGAAAGAAAAACATAAGTCTCACTGGAGTATAAATCACTTTTTTTCAGTTGAGTTATTTTACCCTGTGATTGGCTGGCAACAAGTTCAGATTATACCATGGCTTCTGCTCAGAGTTAACTGGGGATAGCGGTACAGAAGATGAATGAATAAACGAATGAACGTTATTTTATCAGAGACCAAGAACAAACATGCAATTCAGTAATCACAATAAAATGTAGACGAACCGGCTAAATTTATGTGGAATATTTAAACATAAACAACGCAACGTCTTTTAATCTCACACAAAATCTGTTAAAGTCATCTTCAGTATTAGTTCTGATCAATTCCGCCAATTCTCAAAGTACGGGGCGCGCCTAGAGCGCCTTTCTTGCTGCTGTTAGTGTGAAAAAAAATGTATGCATTAGTCGCAGGCCTGGCCAAACTATTAAAAAAAAGTGCTTTCAGTACTTATGTTCCGGAAAATACTAGGACAGACATAAATCAGCCAACGGTCACACTCACAAGGCTTCTCCAGGTCAATGTGTACTATATGTGTGTGTTCAGTCCAATAAGAAGTGAGCATAAGTGCATTCAAATATTCCATCAAGATGAAAAGTTGTAACAATTTTCAATATATTTGATCCAGAAAATACTGTAACCAGAACACTATATCATATCGGAGAGGAATAAATTAGCCGACAACCACACTCACAAGGCTTCTCCAGATCAACATGTATATGTGTGTGTTCAGTACAATAAGAAGTGAGCATAAGTGCGTTCAAATATTCCACCAAGATGGAAAATTGTAACAATTTTCAATACATTTGAAGGAAAAAGCAATAAAGCTTCAGCCTATTGTGACCACACGCACACAGCATGTGTTGCATGCATGGTGACCTTGTACAGCACCTCCGTTCTTTAAAGACAGTCTGCTGCAGGTCTTAACGACTTTGAACGTCTCATGTGGCCTTTATGTACTATAACGTGCATTTTTTTACATCTACATGGAATGTTAAAATATATATATATATTTTTTTTATTGAAAAGAGTAAAATAGAATTTTGAATATGAATGGCATTATACAGTAAGGCATTTGTTTCAAATACGTTTCTACAAGTGAATGTTGAAGAAAAATAAACATTAACAGCATGCATTTTCCTCCATTAAACTTGATTCAATTTTAATGTTATAAAAAAAAAAAAATACATGTTACATTTTTTTCCATTTTGTCTTTTTTTCCCCCGAATCCAACAAGTGGACATTCGACGAGTTAAAAAGTTTACTCAAAAATTAATCATTGGCTAAATCCTTTGCAGAAACACATGCAGAGTATTTGCTTTTACAATGTACTAAAATGTTAAAAGAATTACACTTTTTCGTCGAGGAGTTCACATTTTCGCTGTGCGCAACAGGTGAAGGCCACCAGCTTTAACCATATTAAAAATAACATTTTAGAAATGAATATTAAACGCTTATCAGTTCATATAAATAAATGAATGATAATACAATTTGAGTGTGTTAATTTTCGCTGTGTTAAATCGGTGCGTAAAATGCGCATTTCCTTCCACTCTTGTGACTCAATTTTTTTTTTTATCTTAAAAAGCCAAACTCCAAACATCTAATGATAAATAAAATATGGTCAGGAGAATTTTTTTTCCCATTCATGTTTATTGTGAATGGCGTTTATTCAAGAGCATTTTTAAAAGCGCGTGTCGCCACTTCACCGAGACCACAAAGAGGACATCACAATAATGATGCACAATAACACTAACACATAAGTGATTTTCCAGTCAAGAGGTGATTTTTGCAACCACTCGTTGATGCATTGATCTAATTCGTTTATGTGTAATTAATCAGGGTGAAATAAAAAGGTGTGTTTGTGAATCCTCAGTAAACAGTCGATTTATTTCGGTGTCATCCCGACCTGAGTTCAGCTCCAAGGGGACGCGGAAAATTGTGGTCAGGGTCCAGATGACGCGTGGATGTGGTCCAGATCCAATAAAAGGCGATGAGGCTGAGCAATGCAGCCCCCCCAAAATTCAAACAAACATTTAAAACAAATAAAGCGAGAAAGGAAAACATGACCAGCATGCATGTGTTCACAGTGGTTTAGTTTTTCTGTACAGAAATGATCCAAACTTTAAGTTTGGATGTTTTCACTGAAAGGGAAAGAGGAGATGGTGGTTTTGAAAATGAGCAAATAAAGTAGTTTACATATACTGCACGGGGAAAATGGATTGAGGTCTGCTGACAAAATGATAAGCAACGACATGAAACATGAGGAGCTTGAGATGTAAAAGCCAAACTCCAAAGTCCGCTAAGTCCACAATCAATTGAGCTCGTGCAGAGACGCAAACACATTTGTCCTCAATTGCCGTTTTTACTCTAAACGGGGTGCGCGCAATTTAAGAGTTTGTTTGGAAAAAAAGACAAAACTTTTTTTGGGTTTGACGCCGGGACTCACATGAAAAACTCCGGGGATGAGGGGTTGTGGTCGCTGCCGGAGCCTCCGTTTTCTCGGAAGCCGGTGGTGATGAGCTTCTCGTACTTCTCTTTGTAGGCGTCCCTCTCCCTAGCCAGCCGGGAGATCTCCTGCTTGAGGTGGTCCACCTGCTGGATGAGCTGCGTCTTCTCGCCCTCCAGGACGTGCCGTTGCTGCACCCGCTTGTAGCGGCACGACTGGGCATAGCCGCGGTTCTTTAGCGTCCTCCTCTTCTGCTTGAGGCGGATGACCTCCTCCTTGCTGACCCCGCGGAGCTGCCGGTTGAGCTCCCGCACCGACATGGTCACCAGCTGCTCGTCCGAGAAGCGCTCGTCCAGGCGCAGGTGCGGGTGGTGGTGATGGTGGTGGTTGTGGTGGTGGTTCCCCCCCGCGCCGCCGCCGCTTCCGCCTCCTCCTCCGCCGCCGCCGGACTGGGACCCGGACCCGGAGGACGGGTGGTGTGCCCCCGCGTGGTGGTGGTGGTGATGATGGTGGTGGTGGGGGGCGCCGGTCTGCGCGGCGGCAGCGGCGATGACCGCCGACACCACGGCGGCCGCCGAGCCCATCTCCTCGCCGGCCATGGCGCCCGCCGGCGCCGCCCCCCCGGCGAACTGCTGCCCCCTGGCATAGCCGTCGAAGCTCTGGAGCGGGTGGCTGCTGCTGATCAGCGCCTCTACGGCGTCCTCCGGGCTGAAGCCCAGAGCCTCGGGGTTGAGCTGCTGTTGGTAGCCGGTCATCCAGTAGAAATCCTCCAAGTGCGCCTTCTGCTCGCTCCCTGATCCCGGACTGGGCGCCGAGAAGCTTGGAGAGGGGGGAACCGAGCTGCAGGGCGTGCTCATCGGGGTGGAAGACAGGGATCCCCCGGCGACCAGGCGGCTGCACTGGCTGATGCTGCGATCGGGCTCCAGCGGCTCCTTTTTCACTTCAAACTTCATCAGATCGAAGTCATTAACATATTCCATGGCCAGGGGACTGGTGGGCAGGTCGGAGTTGCTCATTGCCAGCTCTGATGCCATCCTCTTGCTGTTGACAGTCCTCCAAAGGGGGTGAGGAGCACCTGTCAAAGTGGGCTGTTGAGACACGCACTGAGCCAGCTTGATTTCTTTATTTATTTGGAGCGCACCGAATAAAAAATGGAAGAAAAAAAGTAGTACTCTCGCGCTCCTCGCACTAATTGCGCAGCGCTCTTTGCTTCAGGAGAGAAGTTTGGGTGTTTTTTTCAATGTGTTCCCCTTCGCTGTGACGCAGTGGAGCAGCGGCGGTGTTCCCTGCCTCTCTCCCGGCGTGCGCGAGTCTGAGCGCCGCTCTGCCTCTTTCTGCCATTTAACACTTCATGGCTCCTTTTAGGATTAGCGCACCAATTTGAGGAGGCTCACGTATGTGTCCCGGGCAAATAGTTGCTTGACGCTGCTGCTGCTGCCGATGGAGGAGGAGGAGCAGGAGGGGAGAAGAAGGGTTGGAAGGGTGGAGAAAAGGAAAAAAAGAAGAAAACTCCACCCAGGGATTGATAGATTTTTTTTTCTTTATTCAGATTTAAAAAGCGGTCCTCATTTTGAAGCGATGTGACGTCACAAAGATGAAATTGAACAAGACTGCCTATATATGAGATGCTGGATCGTATTATACCATAACACAAGGTTTGCGAAATGGACAAAAGGTATTTTAACATGATATGTATTTAGTCTTGGAGTTGTGGCTTGGGTGAAGTTTGTATTTTTTCTTAATCACAATAATAGGACAAGAATAACGTTAAAAACAGTGCCCATAAAGGTGCATTGTTGCTTCCATGTAGGTTGCATTGAAATATAACAATATTATATTGATAAAAGAAGACAAAAAGAAGCAGACAACAAACAAAAAACAGAGCCATGAGGTGAACATGTGCTCCCCGGTCGTACTACGTGACAGTTTCTAGAAACCCAATGTCGCCCCCTTTTGATACAAATTAGTAATTCATAGAGGGGCTTAAACAGTCTTTTTTTCCAGTTCAATTTCCAAGACATTTTATTCGAGGTTAAATAAATAAGGGGGGGCATGACACATTTTTAAAAAAATATTTCCAAACTAAAAAACAAAACAAAAAAACATCTAACTGGGAGTGCTCGCAATTAGTAACAATGTTTCTTTCATTAACTGGCATCCCAATGAGTAGCCAAATACAGTGGAGAAAATATACAAATTTTCCCACTAAACACTTTTATTGTCACCTAGTCATTTTTGTTCATAGTTGATTGATCAGCTTATTTAGCACAGATATATTATTTTCTGTCGTGCTGCTTTGGACTTTACATTTTATCTGTAAATTTGTTTTGGAACCAAAAATGATTTAGTGAAAATATTTGGACTATCACTACAACGTAAATATTTCTTGTTTCAAAAGTAAAAGCGTGTTTTGCAAATATGTTATTTACCTCAATGGCAAAGACAACACTGCTGAACAGAATTTTGTCGGACAGCTGTCAAATTTTGGGGGCGGAGTCAACTGACCTCAGTTTTTGAAATATAGGATCACTATTCTTTAATGAAAAAAAAATGGAAAAAAAAAACCATATGGTACGTGCTTGTTTTACTAAATAAAATAAAAGGAGGTATTGCTATACAGTGGGGCAAATAAGTTTAGTAAACCACCAATTGTGCAAGTTCTCCTACTTGAAAAGATTAGAGAGGTCTGTAATTGTCAACATGGGCAAACCTCAACCATGAGAGACAAAATGTGGGAAAGAAGAAAAAAATAACATTGTTTGATTTTTAAAGAATTTATTTCCAAAGTAGAGTGGGAAAATAAGTATTTGGTCACCTACAAACAAGCAAGATTTCTGGCTGTCAAAGAGGTCTAACTTCTTCTAACGAGGTCTAACAAGGCTCCACTCATTACCTGGATTAATAGCACCTGTTTTAAGTCATTATCGGTATAAAAGACACCTGTCCACAACCTCGGTCGGTCACACTCCAAACTCCACTATGGCCAAGACCAAAGAGCTGTCGAAGGACACCAGAGACAAAATTGTAAACCTGCACCAGGCTGAGAAGCCTGAATCTGCAACAGGTAAAACGCTTGGTGTAAAGAAATCAACTGTGGGAGCAATTATTAGAAAATGGAAGACATAAAAGACCACTGATAATCTCCCTCGATCTGGGGCTCCATGCAAGATCTCACACCGTGGCGTCAAAATTATAACAAGAACGGTGAGCAAAAATCCCAGAACCACACGGGGGGACCTAGTGAATGACCTACAGAGAGCTGGTACCACAGTAACAAAGGCTACTATCAGTAACACAATGCGCCACCAGGGACTCAAATCCTGCACTGCCAGACGTGCAGAAGAAAGTACACGTCGTCCAGGCCCGTCTGCGGTTCGCTAGACAGCATTTGGATGATCCAGAAGAGTACTGGGAGAATGTGTTATGGTCAGATGAAGCCAAAATAGAACTTTTTGGTAGAAACACAGGTTCTCGTGTTTGGAGGAGAAAGAATACTGAATTGCATCCGGAGAACATCATGCTTTGGGGCTGTTTTTCTGCAAAGGGACCAGGACGACTGATCTGCGTAAAGGAAAGAATGAATGGGGCCATGTATCGAGAGATTTTGACTGAAAATCTCCTTCCATCAGCAAGGGCATTGGAGATGAGATGTGGCTGGGTCTTTCAGCATGACAATGATCCCAAACACACAGCCAGGGCAACAAAGGAGTGTCTTCGTAAGAAGCATTTCAAGGTCCTGGAGTGGCCTAGCCAGTCTCCAGATCTCAACCACATAGAAAATCTGTGGAAGGAGTTGAAAGTCCGTGTTGCCCAATGGCAGCCCCAAAACATCACTGCTCCAGAGGAGATCTGCATGGAGGAATGGGTCAAAATACCAGCAACAGTGTGTGAAAAGCTTGTGAAGAGTTAGAGAAAACGTGTGTCCTCCGTTATTGCCAACAAAGGGTACACAACAAAGTACTGAGATGAACTTTTGGTATTGACCAAATACTTATTTTCCACCATGATTTGCAAATAAATTCTTTAAAAATCAAACAATGTGATTTTCTGGGGAGGTTTCCATATTGTCTCTCATGGCTGAGGTTTACCCATGTTGACAATTACAGGCCTCTCTAATATTTTCAAGTGGGAGAACTTGCACAATTAGTGGTTGACTACTTATTTGCCCCACTGTACAAATAAAGATGTAAAATAAGGCATAGCTGCAATCTTTATTAAACATTATTATGTTTTTATAAAAGATAGTAGGTGGGTAGTTGTGTGCGCTGTATATATTCATTCAGTTAGTTAGTTAGTTAGTTACTTAGTTTCATACAGTACAGTTTATACAGTTCTACCTGTTATCTGAGATCAAGGGATCAATCCCGGGCTCCGGCCTTCCTATGTGGAGTTTGCATGTTCTCCACCGGCTTGCGTGGGTTTTCTCCAGGTACTCCTGTTTCCTCCCACATTCCTAAAACATGCATGGTAGGCTGATCGAACAATCTAAATTGGCACTAGGTGTGAGTGCGTGCCCAAATGGTTGTTCGTCTCATTGTGCCATACTATTGGCTTGCAACCGATTCAGGGTATACCCCGCTTACTGCCCATAGCTAGCTGGGATTGGCTCCAGCACCCCCGTGACCCTAGTGAGCATAAGCGGCTCAGAAAATGAATGAATATATGCGATCGCACCCAAACCTGATCCTCTAAGGGTGTTAGCTTTCGTGGAAAGGAGAGGATCCCTATGCAGACATGGGCACGAAATAGCGATGAACCAAATCACCTTATTTGTCTCCAGAACAAAAGAAGCGGAGCTTTCTGATCGGGGTAGTTGAGTGGGCGTGAGGCGATGAAGCTCAGGAAGGAGGCAGACGTGAACTCCGACAGGGGGCGCGCAAAAAACAGGACTTAGAAAACAGGCACGTTGATCGGGCGATGAGGTGGCGGCGTCCACTGCTTTTAAAGGGCTGATTGTCATTGACAACAGCTGTGGCCGTTCCACCCATCTGACATCCAACCTGCAATCAGAATAAAAACATGCACACCTGAAAAAACTATTGTTATGATTTTTTGGGGGGTTTGCGATATATTGCGATATTATATTGCGATATTAAACAAAATTATATATATTTTTTTTTTTTTAAAGAAATTTGCACTCGATGACTTGAATAGCTGTTTGGAAAGACTTTGGATGACTCACCATCACCACAGTGTACAGTGATCCCTCGTTTTTCGCGGTTAATGGGGACCAGAACCCGTCGCGATACGTGAAAAACCGCGAAGCAGCGCACCCCACCCCCTTCAATTTTTTTTTTTTTTGTATTTGTTTTTTGTGCTTAATGTAATTGGAAAGAGATACATATAAGACATGCTTTTCTCACTTTTCCCCCCAAAGTGATTTAAAAAATGTATATAAATAAATGGTTTTTAAGCACTTCAAATGTCATAATTATGATCAGTTTTAAACATAACTGTGCGAACTATGATGCTAGTCAGTAAGCAAATTAGCGGCCACCATATGTAAACAAAGAGCTTTTTCTGTTAGAAATTCTTGTGAATAGATACTTAAATACCTGAATTCTTTAGAGATGTGGACGTAAAACAGTCTCGATTCTTGTTTGAAAACAAAAAACCGGGCAGTTAGCAGTTATTTTACGTAAATATTGTGAAGTATAATGCTAATGCTGTAGCGGCTAATTTCTCTCATTGATTTTTTTCACGTTTCAAAATGCATATATGGTACGAAAAATACAATAATTACCTTAAATCCTCGAACAAATCACTCGAGACAATCCTTCCTGTTTGTATGCAGTACAGCTTTCATACTTTTTCATCCTAAATCTGGCGTCAGATCTCTGCATGTGACCGACTGCTAATAAATGAAGCGGAGTGTGGGACGCCCCCCTTCGGGAAGGTGTGACGTAGGGAATGTGTCACGTCAATACATTATGAAGTCTACGCGTGAGCATTAATAAATACTTACAGTGCCTTGCAAAAGTATTCGGCCCCCTTGAACCTTGCAACCTTTCGCCACATTTCAGGCTTCAAACATAAAGATATAAAATTTTAATTTTTTGTCAAGAATCAACAATAAGTGGGACACAATCGTGAAGTGGAACAACATTTATTGGATAATTTCAACTTTTTTAACAAATAAAAAACTGAAAAGTGGGGTGTGCAATATTATTCGGCCCCCTTGCGTTAATACTTTGTAGAGCCACCTTTTGCTCCAATTACAGCTGCAAGTCGCTTGGGGTATGTTTCTATCATTGCACATCGAGAGACTGACATTCTTGCCCATTCTTCCTTGCAAAACAGCTCGAGCTCAGTGAGGTTGGATGGAGAGTGTTTGTGAACAGCAGTCTTCAGCTCTTTCCACAGATTCTCCATTGGATTCAGGTCTGGACATTGACTTGGCCATTCTAACACCTGGATACGTTTATTTTTGAACCATTCCATTGTAGATTTGGCTTAATGTTTTGGATCATTGTCCTGTTGGAAGATAAATCTCCGTCCCAGTCTCAGGTCTTGTGCAGATACCAACAGGTTTTCTTCCAGAATGTTCCTGTATTTGGCTGCATCCATCTTCCAGTCAATTTTAACCATCTTCCCTGTCCCTGCTGAAGAAAAGCAGGCCCAAACCATGATGCTGCCACCACCATGTTTGACAGTGGGGATGGTGTGTTCAGGGTGATGAGCTGTGTTGCTTTTACGCCAAACATATTGTTTTGCATTGTGGCCAAAAAGTTCAATTTTGGTTGCATCTGACCAGAGCACCTTCTTCCACATGTTTGGTGTGTCTCCCAGGTGGCTTGTGGCAAACTTTAAACGAGACTTTTTATGGATATCTTTGAGAAATGGCTTTCTTCTTGCCACTCTTCCATAAAGGCCAGATTTGTGCAGTGTACGACTGATTGTTGTCCTATGGACAGACTCTCCCACCTCAGCTGTAGATCTCTGCAGTTCATCCAGAGTGATCATGGGCTTGGCTGCATCTCTGATCAGTTTTCTCCTTGTTTGAGAAGAAAGTTTGGAAGGACGGCCGGGTCTTGGTAGATTTGCAGTGGTTTGATGCTCCTTCCATTTCAATATGATGGCTTGCACAGTGCTCCTTGAGATGTTTAAAGCTTGGGAAATCTTTTTGTATCCAAATACGGCTTGAAACTTCTCCACAACAGTATCTCGGACCTGCCTGGTGTGTTCCTTGGTTTTCATAATGCTCTCTGCACTTTAAACAGAACCCTGAGACTATCACAGAGCAGGTGCATTTATACGGAGACTTGATTACACACAGGTTGATTCTATTTATCATCATCGGTCATTTAGGACAACATTGGATCATTCAGAGATCCTCACTGAACTTCTGGAGTGAGTTTGCTGCACTGAAAGTAAAGGGGCCGAATAATATTGCATGCCCCACTTTTCAGTTTTTTATTTGTTAAAAAAGTTGAAATTATCCAATAAATGTTGTTCCACTTTACGATTGTGTCCCACTTGTTGTTGATTCTTGACAAAAAAAAATAAATTTCATATCTTTATGTTTGAAGCCTGAAATGTGGCGAAAGGTTGCAAGATTGAGGGGGGCCGAATACTTTTGCAAGGCACTGTATATGACGGATGTCGTTTTGTGTCATCAGTCAAATTATCTCACTTTGAATAGATGTAAAGATCCGAGTTAGTGACATAATTTGCCGGATGACACTTAATGACATCTGTCATAAGCATTCATTAATGCCCATGATAGTGTCATATCGTAATTAGGATGGTGTTATGACAGTCTTATGATGCCGCTGTCAAATAAAGTGTTACCTATTAACTCAAGTAAAACAACAAATAAGAGGCACTGGACTATAAGCCGCAGGATTCAAAATGAGGGGGGAAAGTAGCGATTTATAGTTCAAAAATTACTGTAATCATTTTGCTTTCATTAGGAACTACAGAAATCTGTCTATTTACTGTTGAGAAGCTCAAAGAAAAGGATTTGGACTGTTTTTACATAAGCAGTGAATCCAGCCAATTTATTAACAAATCAGTTAATTAATCATGGAAGCCCTTCCACAGATAACAGTGAACAATTCCAGAAAAAAATAGGTTAATTGGTGAATGCTGGACAACAAAAACACTTCATCTCACTCTATTTGTGTGATCCGTTGATTAACTTTTGTCTCTGCCAAAACCAAAATTTCTTTGATAAAACCTTGTTATGACAACACTTTGTGCTTTGAATTCCCGCACGCTGTGATCGTCACATTGAGAACAACAGCACACAAGAGCAAACAATAAGAATACCTATCCACGGAGACCAGAGAGTAAATAAGAGCGCTCTCTATGGAACACGTCACTCGGGGGTCGGCGTTGCAGGGAGGGAGCATGCTTGAGAAAACTACAAAGCCGCCTGCAGATAATCCAACTCCCAGGTGTCCCCACACAAGTAAATATTCTCTTGGTCCCCGTGACTGTTCATGAGGATTTAACGTTAAACAGGGGAGGATAAACATCGTGTTTTATTCATTAGAGCGTACGACAGAGAGCCCTTGGACGCCTCGGAATAAATATTAAACAGATAAGGTGTCCCGTCTGATGTTGCCGTGTAAATCCAGACTGGTAATCGAGATAAAAGTGCACATACTGTCTTTTTATGTTTATATTTAGTCATTAGATCCTAATGGCACAATGTGGTGGTCCTGCTCTTGTGTTTATTAACTATCTGTAAAAGTGAATGAGCCTTGTTATGCAGAGCGAGTGACGGTAGTAGATGTCCAATGCATTTGAACAGGGAGGGTTGGAAGAAGATTGAGCGCAGCCAACCCTTTCACTACAGCGAGCCAAGATGAGTCATTGGCTAAAGGCTGGGATGATTCCACCCATCGTACGCTATGCATCTCTGGGGGTCTATTGGCATGGATGCTCTAGTTTTTTTCATGATGATTGGATGATCTGTCTGAGGCTGAATCCCTTTTTGATTGACAGCGAAATGAGTGAATAAGTGATGTTGTTGTATTAACATCCGCGGGAGGCCTTTTTCAATTTTCATTTCATTGTTCTGAGTTGAACCGGAGACATTCATAATCCGCCATGCGACACTTGCTTATTTTGTCCTTATTTCTAGTGTTTTTTTCCCATTGCATCTGCTTGTGTTTGGATTCTTGACTTCTGGCACTCTAGTTTGTTTCCCTACCAAGCAGCGGGTGCCTCTGAGCCCCTCCGCCGTCACAAAGCAGTCACAGGAGGACACACTTTGAGCTTCCTCTCATTGAAAGACCATTCGCCACTGATTAAAACTCATACTATCAAGTATTATAAAAGGTATCACCAAAAATGGGCACTAGTTCTAAGTCATAACTCATTAGCAGCAACGATTGTCGAACCTTTATACAGTGAGTTCTCATTTTTCGCGGTTAATCGGGACCAGAACTTAATAAGTGAAAAATCGTGAAATGGCGTCTCCCCCACAATTTTATTTGTGTGTATGTGTGTGTTCAATGTATTTATTCAGATTTAGCATTGGAAAGAGATGCATATATGACATGTTTTTTCACTTTTTTTCCTCAAAGTATAATTGAAAAAAAAATATATGCCGTATTGGCCCAAATATAAGACGGCCCTGATTATAAGATGACCACGTCTTTTTCAAGACTCAAGTTTGAAAAAATACTTTTTGAACACCTAATTAATTTTATACGGAAAAAAATTACAGTACATCTGAAACAAATAATAACAATATATTTGAGAGAAAAAGCATGTTATTTTGCCTCATTCAAATCTTAATATCTGAACATTTAAATATGTAAACTAAAGTGCAATCACATTCGTAAATGAATGGCTTCTGTTTTTGAAATGTAAATAAACCAATCTATTGTGATGAAACAACAAAATTGCAATTGCAATTAAACTTGCATTAACTATTAAAGTGAAGTCTAACTGTAGTCTTGAAAAAAATCTGAATAAGGAAAAACATTGCAATAAAATAATGCAAACTGGTTAAACAAGTAGCTGAGATCTGTCATGACAGAACATCGCTTCAATGATATCTGGCGTCATTTAGCGTCATGAATGGGTATGATGTCTAGAGCGTGAATATAAGACGACCCCCTCTTTTTCAATCTTATTTCAATGCAAAAAACACCATCTTATATTAGCACCAATATGGTATATATGGCGGAAAACACTCAGGTGACTTGAAGTTCTGCTCTGAGACCCCCAATTTGGCCAAATTTCAAAATTGTCCTATATGCATGTGTGATACATCATTGGAAAGCTACAAATCTCAATTTTTTTTGGGGGGGGGGAGAAAATTTTTGAACAGGAGAGCATTTAAAAAAAATTTCAAACAGCAAAAGCCTAACTAGAGGTGAGAGCACACGGGTGCAGAAATAAAGACGCCACGATTTTAACACGATATTTTCGCGTACTTACCTCTTTTCGATCCAAAAAACTCCAAGTAGAATGTATCACCGGGTGTCAAGACACAGCTATGAATGGCCACAGCCGGATTTTGGGGGGATTTTATGGGTGAAACATGGTAATATAACAAGGGTCGCATTGCAGAAATCGCAGATATCAAGGAGTGGTTGAGATTTTCGTTTTTATATATTTACCCTTTTAAACAATTTTTTAAAAAATTTTTTCTTCATTTGAATCGATTATTTATCATCTAAAATATTGGGGGAAATGCGACAGTAATGAAAAAATACAATTAAGCGATAGTTATGAGGTAGATATCCGTGAATTTTTTACAGACGCTAATTTTTTCATTGTGATGTAATTTGTTTAAAAGTTTAAAATATGCAACTGAATAATTTTTTTAAGTCGCTTTTTTTTTTTTTTTAAACTAAATATTGGACATCAATTAATGATTCTAAACTAAAAATCACAGACATTTCGAATAATAAATACAATTACTTACCTAATTTTTATGGCTAGGTTGAAACAAAAGCGGTTGCGTGACATCTGTAAACAGGGGTTTCCTGGGTAAAACAGACAGATTAAAAATAGTTCAGGGACTTAATGCGCCATGAATCTGCTATGGCAGCATATAGACATATTGTTCTATTGAACACAACAGTTCTTTTGGCTTGAAACAGCAGTTTATTTTAAAGAGGTGTGCAAGAGCAGAAACTGCTTTTTCAGCCTTGTCTGTGTTTTCCGCCATATATATAATAAGTGGTTTTTAAGCACTTCAAATGTAATAATTATTATAAGTTTTAAACATGTTACTGTCCCATCAATTTTTTTTTTCAAACAAAAATAAAGTAGAAAAATGCTTGTCTTTATTAAATTCTTTATTAAGTAAGTCCACTCAAACTGCCCACTTACACACAACAGTTGCAACAGCAACTGTTTAACAAGTTAAACGATGATTGACGCATGCGGCACTTTGAAGTTTCGGCTTCCAAGCATCTCTGTTAAGATCAAACCTTAACGTCTGTCAATCATCATTAACTTTAATAAGCAACTCCAGTGCACTGCTTGAACAAGGAAAGCAGCAGGAGGGAGAGGGAGACTACACGATCGGATCGGGACAGCTTATCTGTATTTATTTACCGTATTGGCCCGAATATAAGACGGCCCAGATTATACGATGACCCCCTCCTTTTCAAGACTCAAGTTAGAAAAAAGACTTTTTGAACACCAAATTCATTTTTATACAGAAAATAATTACAGTACATCTCAAACAAATGATTATAAAAATATATTTGAGAGAAAAAGCATGTTATTTTGCCTCATTCAAATCTTAATATCTGATCATTTAAATATGTAAACTAAAGTGTGAAGGAATTTAGTCCTCCCAGCCCAAACCGCACGGGGAGGCCGGCAACAGAACGGAAATGTGCTCCGCCGCTCGACGCCCCCGAAGAGCCAGGCCAGGAGGAAGCTAAACTCCGCGCGTTCCTGTGTTAACCCTTTGCACACTGACTCCATGTTTCAAAAGCTTGAAGAACACTCGCCAAAAACAGGTTGACAATTTATTCGTCGACAATGGTAAAAAACAAGGCAAAAACAGACGACGGAGGGACAATTCTGGATCCAAAACAAGGCTACATGTTTCCGAGCAGAAGAAAATCTGTCTTATCTCAGTGTCCAGTCTTTTTGAAGTCTTTGCTGACGCGGGTCTTGTCGAAGGCGTTTCTGGGCGTTGCTTTTGGGCCGCCCCTGCTGTGGCCGGTTTTGAGTGGCTTAGGTTCGTGCGCGGATTGGGACGCCCGCTATCAACTTTGCTGTCCGGGCTGATTGTGCTTGTTTTAGGACAAAGCGCTTTGTCCTTGGAGTTTGCTGGGAGAGCAGATTTGCCAGAGTTGGTGCGTCACTCCTGTGATAAGACGGCATTGTGCATCTCTTCTATTTCCTCTCATTAAACTATGGTGTTCTATTTATTTTATATTAGTAGCGTAGTCCTACCGTAAATATGAAAATGACACTATTTCCTGATTAATTATATTACGTGTGTTAGAGTGATGCAAACACTTAGACGGTGTCATATGTATGTGTTAGACTATATATGTGTTAGACTAATGCAGACAATTATATGGTGTGTGCGATGACGATATCGTTTCCCCTTCAAGTGCAATCACATTCGCTAATGAATGGCTTCTGGTTTTTTAAATATAAATAAACCAATCTATTGAGATAAAACAAGAAAATTGAAATAACTGCATTAACCATCAAAGTGAAGTCTAACTGTAACTGTGGTCTTGAAACAAATCTGAATAAGGAAAAACATTGCACTAAAATAATGCAAACTGGTTAAACTTGAGAGTAGCTGAGATCTGTCATGACAGAACATCGCTTCAATGATATCTGGCGCCATCTAGCGCCGTGAATGGGTATAACGTCTAAACTGCGAATATAAGACCACCCCCACTTTTTCAGTCTTATTTCAATGCAAAAAACACCGTCTTATATTTGGGCCAATACAGTATTACATTTTTAATTGAAAAAAAAAAAATCTGCGATGGGCTGAGGCCACGAAGTTTGAAGCGCAAAGTAGCGAGGGATCACTGTATTTAGGAAGAAATTCACTATATACAGTCTGTAACTCATTGTCTACCGTAGACGGTAAGGGTGTAACGGTACATGTAATAGTATTGAACCGTTTCGGTATGAGGTAGTCGGTTCGGAACGGACGCGTACCGAACGGGTTTCTGACATAATATAACCCTTACTTTTCGAGGCTGTGAGTCAATCAGGTTACAGTTTCTTTGTGTAGATTATATTTACTCCGTCTTCTCTACTATAATGAGGACCAACACGGTAGGACAGTCCAGAAACGTCAACAGCACGACAACGTGGGCGCAGCGAGCACGCAGTGAAACGCGGGCGTTAAGAGTCAATCAGCCAATGCACACCAGTTGCAGTGCGGCCGCGTGTTGGATGCGTCCCAGAAGCAGCTCAACGCGACACACGCGAAAAGAACGGCAGAGTTTATTTGACCCAAGACGCGGCCCTCCTGCGTCAATACTACTAGCTAGGATCGGGCCGGAAGTCACTCGTGTAATAATACGGTGGATCCGGTCGATTTTCAAACAAATATGCAATCGTAACCTACTTTTTGAGTCCATCAGATCTCTTGAGTGGTAGATCGGGGCACAATTGACTTGTCTTTGTTGATTTACTGCTGTCTTCTCTGCTATAATAATAACCAACACGGCCCCGTGTTCAATACAAAACACTCCTACCAGAACAAAACAAGTAGGAACTAATATTCACATCGGAACTAAAGTTATACAACATAAAATATACAGTATAAATGAATACTACATCACATTTGTAAAATATAAACACATAATAAAATAAATAATAGCCCATTTAAAGAAAATAAATTGAAATGAGCTAAAACACCTGTAATTAAATAATAATACACACATCCTGCTTACACAATTAAATTTATTAATTTCTGTGTGGCACTTTAACTTGAGAAAATCCACCGATAAAGCTTTTGAAAACCGTTCATTAGAAAAAAAAATGTTTCATTGAGGCATTGCATTTGTAAAATACATGTTAAAATCTTTGTCATTGGGATTGCTTTTCTCTTTAGCACAGGACTTCTTTTTTCTTCTTTCTTTCAGAAAGAAAGCTGACCAATACGCGGGGTCTGAAAGGCAAATTGTTGTTGGATTATCTTTAAATACATGCTACTTTTTGAGCAGAATTCTAGCTTTGTATAGGCTAATGTTCCTATTGTTGAAAGCACAAAAGTGTGTAATAAACAACTAGCACATTTATATTTTGCATTTTGTTTTTTTACTGTCCCGAAAATGAACCAAACCGTGACCTCAAAACCGAGGTACGTACCGAACCGAGATTTTTTGTGTACCGTTACACCCCTAGTAGACGGCGATAGACGTCCAATCCATTTGAGTTGGGAGGGCTGACACCGGCTATTCACTCCAAGCCTCTCCCGGTTCAAATGGATTGGACATCTATCGCCGTCAATGACAGCCATCAGGTAAACTTCATAATAATAACACATTGCAATGAATTCTGCGAAATAGAGTTAAAATATTTACGAGCCCTGCTACAATAGAGCGCAAAATATCTGTTTATTCACTCCATTGTTGTCAAATTTGACGAAGCACAATCAATATTTGGCTCTAGCGCGTTGATAACACATTAAAAGATGAAGTATTACAACATTCAAAGTGCCATAAAATGTCCCGCCTGATTTATTATTCTGCCGACTCATCAAATCTGAATAAAAGTCTTGAGCTGTTGACGTTTAAGATAGAATAGTAAGCAGCGGGAGAACCGGCATGACGTGACACCCAAAGTGTCTCTGACATTGAAGAGTTTCCCAACTATTTTGGTGCACAACTTTGACCCGAAAAGTCCGGGTGCGCTAATGAGACTTTGCGTGACCTTCCAGGAGAACACTGATAATGATGACCTCGCTGGCCGACCTTGCTGTGATTTAGTAGTACAGCAACATGCCTAATTGTTACATCCATTAAACGCTTCCTCGTAAGTGCCACATTTGCTGTAGTCCTTACTTTTATTGCGTTGTGTTTGCCTGCAGGCTCCCCCTCAAGGTACACACTTACCTCCACCGTGCGCCTTGTTTGGGAGAGTCGATGCAGCCTCCTCAACTCTGTGAAAAGGAGGGAAAATCGCATTTATTAAAGACAAATATGACAAGGTAAACACTGAGATGTCCCAATGCCGCATGAAATATTGAATGTTTTGTCCCCCCCTTTAAAAACTGGGTGATTTTTCGGACTGACTTTTTTTGCATGGTGAGCATTTTTGACTCACACAAGTTTAGAAAAAAACAAAAAAACAACCAAAAAAAACACACATGTGACACAAACTAAACTAAAGGATTTCTGCACGATGTAGATTATGTCTTCTAATAATCGCTCATTGCGCTCCGACTGGGAGGTTGGCTCCATATTAATTCTCAATCCCCTGCTTAATGCCGTGTATTAAACTCTGGTGGCACTCCAAATGAGGGGTGGGGGGGACACGCAGACAAGTGGGCTCAGCGGGCTCATCTGAGACACATTTAATTAGCAGCACGCAGAATGAGCGAAGGTCTTAACTAACGGTGTCTTTTGTAATAGAATGAGAAAATATGAGGGCGCCTGGTAGAATTACAAGTATGGAGAAAGTCGCTGTGAAGCTGTTTTACAGGGCGGTTTTAGAAAAAGACCATCTAATAATATTGCAGGGAGATTCAAACCCACACTGTCAAAAAAATTCTGTTGAATTTTCAAGTTTTTGATGGAAAACTAACCTAAAAAAATGAAGTTATTGACTGAAAGGAGCTATGAAATTAATACAAAAGTCAAAAAATGATGTCTGGACTAATGTCATTTTCAGTGTTGTAAATAACGCCGTTACATACCAGCGTTATTATTATTATTTTTTTTTTAGTTCAAGCAGAGTAAAATAATACATATTCACAGTACAAGATTTATTAGTTCAAGCTGAGTAAAATAATAGATTTTCACGGTACAAGAAAGTCGTTTCCGTGTCCATCGATTGGTAAGAAAAAAGCTGTTTGTACGAGTGACGTGTGGGCGTTCCCGTCCGTGGGGACATTTCACGCGGGGCAGCTATTTTTTGTCACAACACCGGTCGTCGGCCGACGGGACAAGGAGCATAGAGGAAGTCGGACATCCGGGCATTTAATGACGTCACCAGCCACAACAAAGCGTCGCCATATTGAAAAGGGGGCAAAAGACGAGTCACAAGCAGTTGCTCTGTCGTGTATTGTAATACAAACGCGGTGAACTTTCGTCTTATTTGCGGTCTTTTTTCCGTCGGAATGACTAAAAGTTGCTGTGTCGTGGGTTGTCACACAAGGAAGAGTTCGGAGCCGCATTTGAAGTTCTTCATTCTTCCACATGAGAAGAAAAGGAGAAACAAATGTCTGAGAGCAATTAAAGGGGAAATGTGAACTAAGGTTGGCCAACCATGTTTTTGAATAATATCAATGGCTAAACAATTATAAGCATATTTTCTTTTTTTTTTTTTTTTTTTAACGCAACCCTTCCAGATTGTTTGTTTAACCCATAGCAACGCCCCTGACAACAAAAATGCTTTTCTTCTGCAATCTTCGGAAATTACGTCACACCGGGAAGTGCGAGGGAAGTCCGCCATTGAACAGTATTGTTTGTTGCATTGCTTCTCAGTAAGATGACACGGCGGTGTGTGGCGATGTTTTGTTCTCACTCAAACGAAAAGTTGTATGAGTGGCCAAAGGATAGCATGTAAATGGACATCTTTTGTTTGCACGAAGCGAATGAATTTCACGCCATCATCGAGTAGTCTTCTCTACTGCAAACACTTCGAAGATGCCTGCTTCGTTAACCGGTCTGCTTATGATAAAGGATTTGCCAAAAAGTAAGTGTGATTTTTGGATAGATGACTGATGACTTTGTCAAAGCAGAGCTGCCAACTGTTGTGGAATGTACAGTAGAAGCTAGCGACGTTAGCAGAAAGCCAACTCGTGGCATAGTTGTTGTTGTGTTCGCTAGTGTTACGTCCCAAGGACGGCTCGCGAAGGGCGTAACATAAAATGAGCCACACAATTTCACAAGTGGCACAAAATTTACACAACAAACTCGCAATGAATATGGTAAATGGTGTTATACTTATCTAGCGCTTTTCCATCTTTCAAGGCAATATGTACTGTTAGGTTTTGTGTTTGTTTTCTCCTAGTGTGACTTGTCCCTGTGATTGCCCATTGATTTCACCTGATGTGCCTTCTCCTAGACTATCCTCCTGTGCTCACCTGTTCCTTGTTGTCTCGTTACCCCTTGTCTGCTTGTGTGTATATAAGCTCCCATTTTCTGTTCACTCCTTGTTGCGTCATTGTCTATGTCAATGTCTGTCTATGCAAACGTCAATTTCAAGTCCTGTCCAAGCCCTCGTGTTCCAGTCCCTCTGATTAAGTAAGTTTTGGTTTGAACATTGCCTTTTTGATCACCAGTCCTTTTGTTTGTACTTTGTGATTTTTGTTAGTCATTATTAAAACGTTTTTTGAGTTCACTGCCACCTGCCTCGCTGCCTTTTTCGTTTCCCTGCTTTTGGGTCCACACAACCTACCTGCCTGCGTCCCTGACAATGTACAAAATGTAGATGAAGCGCGGCTTCAGGGTAAGCCCAGGCCAAAACAACAAACAAAAGGAATCTACACTTGAACCCCAACCGCTAACTAAACCCTGATCATGAAAAAGAACGAAGAAAAGACAGCCACTAACCTAGCTTCTCACACTAAAAAAAAACAGGAGAAAACGGGTTGAACAGAAATGGCGACTTACCCCTTCTTGCTTCAGTGCTCTTATTTACAGAGGTGAACAAAAACGATCCAATAACGAAGAAACACAAAAGACCTCACCGAAAAAGCGGGAGTGTATCAGACTAGCGATCAAATGCAAACGAGCGTGAATGGCGAGCTAACAGCTGGCGAGGAGGACCGCGGCAGAATGCTGTCAAATGTTAACGTTGACAGCTGAAGTCCCGCAGTGAATCATGGGAAATGTAGTCTCGGGACAACACTGAAGTGGTGCTTTGTAATCTGTTCGCTTGTGTGAAAAAACTACATTTCTTCACGCCATTTCCTGCCAATAGCCCCAGGATGTAGTAGTAGCTGGTAGTACGAGGCGAGGCGGAGATGAGCGACAGGCAAAACTTCGCAGTCGAATGTGGCGGCAGTCCGCTATTATTTTGTTTTCTTATTGTTGCCACAATAAATTGGAGAAAGCCATCGACGACTCATCTCCTTCTTTCCCCCCAACGTTTTTATATTATTATTTTATATGCACGAGAGCTGCAGGATCTGCCAAAAATGAACATGCAGTCTGATTATTATTTTTTTAAACAATGTCATCAGATAGACAAAAACAAAAAATGATGTGCAAATGCCTGCATCTTCAAATCATGAAAATAATAACACCCCATATCTTACCAATCTTGTAATCTCGATGGGTCTTGTCTCCATTCCATGTCAGGTAGTCTAGGCACATTGTTTGCATCCTGATTAGCGTCTGGCTAATACATGTTAGGTCCAACATAAAATTCCAAGCTCCTCTTCTTCCTCCAACTCTTCAAAAACTTGGATCTCCTCCCTTGCGCTCGATCTATTGCTTATATCGCTGTTTGAGTCATTGTTTGAAGTGCTTTGTATGGCGGCCGTATGGAGCGCTGCCATCGATGCTCTCGGTGTGACGTATCACTTCCGGGTTCATCCCCTTTCAGGCTCGAACTTCGGAAACGCGATTATTTTGTCAAATATACAAGATATAAATTATTTCTTCATGCTTTATTTGTTGGACAATGTTTAATTACTTTAATTGTGACCCTATTTGGCATGTTATGAAATTACTTCACATTACAGCTTTAATCGAGGAACAGTAGAAGAAGACGGTTCCGTGGACTATTTTCGCCTGTGGGAACCTAAATCCAAGCACATTTCCGTTTGCAGCCGACATTTTATTACTGGTGAGTAAACTTTAATTTTTGCCCCAATTAGCTGCTAGGATTCAATAGACTAGGCAGTGGTTATTATTAGCGTAACCTGCAACTCGCAAAGAGTTATTTTTCTTTTGCCGTGAACTGCTCAATCGGTATATTATTGGCGTAGTGGGAATTGGTTATTTTGCCGTGACGTGCTCACGGCTAAATAACGCTTGGAGGCAAATTACCGGTTACGGCAGAAATAATCACTTTGTATATACTACCAATTTTCTCAGTTCCACACAGTGCATATTCCACGTAAATGATAAAGGTCAACTTACTGGGTGACTTTATGAGATAGTTGTAGATGTTTCCGAACTTCACTGCAAGCCATTCCTTTGTTTATCCAGCTATCAGCTGCGACTTTGTATCGGCAGCTTTGTAAGCCAATAAACGCTAATTTTAAATTGCGTCGCCTCCTCGCGTCTGTCGGCAGTGACTCGTGATAATAGTAAGCCATGTTTAAGACGTTTTTAGGAAAAAAGATGCAAAACACACCTGAAATATATGAATTTCAGACGTTTGTCTATGGAATGTTTAGCTGTGCGTTCCCCCTTCACAAAATGGCGACACGTTGTTAAGCGAGGTGACGTCATCGTGACATCACGCCGCCTTCCTCCATGTCACAAAATGCAAGCCACCTACATCTTAAAAGGATCCCAGGATTTGACATAATACAAAACACGATGTTTACTCACTTCCTCGTATGTCCCATGGTCCACAGTAGTAGGGCTTGTTTTGGCCAGTATCCACCGGTGAATGGGAACCTTTTGAAACCCCAAAAAGGCGCACACGCCTCTCCCTCCTACAGCAAGATTTTTCTGCAGCCGTTTGGCTGGCGTGATGCGAAAAATAAACGTATTAATCAGCAAAATCAGCTGAATCCTTAGTCCTTCTCATACAACACTACGGCTGTATAGTGAAGAGGACTCCTTCCTCCGTACACGTCACAGCCCCCTCTTTCTCAACTCGAGACTGTTGCCGGAAGTCACTCATTTTCATGGCGCGGGATTAAAAAAACAAAATAAATATAGTAGGGCTGTCAAACAATTAAAATTTTTAATTGAGTTAATTACAGCTTAAAAATTAATTAATCATAATTAATCACAATTCAAACCATCTATAAAATATGCCATATTTTTCTGTAAATTATTGTTGGAATGAAAAGACACAAAACATATATACATTCAACATACGGTACATAAGAACTGTATTTGTTCATTATAACAATAAATCAACAAGGTGGCATTAACATTATGAACATTCTCTTAAAGCGATCCATGGATAGAAAAACTTGTAGTTCTTAAAAGATAAATGTTAGTACAAGTTATAGAAATGTTATATTAAAACCCCTCTTAATGTTTTCGTTTTATTCAAATTTGTAAAATTTTCAATCAAAACATAAACTAGCTCACCCACCATTGTTAATTTCAATAATTACACCATGCTCACTCCCCAAACCTATAAAATCATTTGGAGCCAAGCGCCAGCAGAGGGCGCCAAACAACAAAAAACAAGTCACAAGTAACAAGCGGACATTACACTGCTGTCATTTTAATCTGTTTGAGTGGGGCATGTGCATTAATTGCGTCAAATATTTTAACGAGATTAATTTTTAAAAAATTAATTACCGCCCGTTAACGCGATAATTTTGGCAGCCCTAAAATATAGCAATCACTTTCACACACATCCAAGCGGTCCATTTCATTCAGGAGCATAAAATACCGCGTGTATTATGAAATAAACATGCTTTTTCGTGTCACAGGCACTTTAAACTTAAAATTACAAGTTACAAGTAAACTATCAAAATTATCATTTCTACCAGCCCTAACAGATATGGACAATATGATATCTCATATAACCGTCTGAATGCAAAGGACTTGAGACTCATGCTGAGACACACTTGCACACACGCACACAGTCTGGCAGTACGCCTGCCACAAAGGAGCCTTCAACCCGATAATTGGCCACAACGAGGAGACTCGCACGCGTCAAACTCTCGTCTTCACATCTGCTTATTGTCTTTCACAGCAGGTGGACATCTCCAACATCTCAACTGAGTCATCTGCTAAGGGCGTGGCACAAAGCCAGTCTAATTGCCTACAAAAACAAATACACACAATTCAATTGTGGATCATGTTTTGGCTAAAACTGCAACGTGATAAAACAATGTCTAAAAATGCTGCGCATTTTTTGTATGAGTGACATTACAAGTTATTGAATACAAACACGCACAAGCGCAGATCAATTAAGAGGCAGAGAGCCGAGCTAATCTTTGTCTGGCTTCATTATCGGCCTCATTAACAACCCCCAACATGCATCACACAGCCTGCTAACGCTAGCAGTGCAGCTAATAAGATATACAGGGATGGAGCTTTGTGATGTTACAGTGCCATTGGCGATGATGAATGTCCAGTCCAAACCATTTAAATGAGTTTATCACTAGTAGACGACCATTCCATTTGAACTGAAACTTCAAATGGTTTGGACAACTATCGCTGTCAATGGCAAATAATGAGTTAAACCAAAAAAATGACACCGCTTACAACCGCGGCCGTTTTGTGATATCCAGTGTAGTTTTTGGTAGCCCTTTTAATTTTCGTCTTTATCTTAGGGGCCGTTTACAAAATTTTAAATTTGGATCTCACAGCACCACTACTTAATTCGCTTATGTTATGGTAAAATATTTTTGTATTTATGTAAGTACATTTTTTGTTCAATTTTCACACTACTATCTTCAGGCGACAAAACCTTTGTCATGCCAGAATTTGACTTTTATATTATCATTAAATGATAAATCTTTTTTCTGTGAAATAAATATATTTTTGTACATTCAACATCATTTGGGAGGGTCTTAGCTTTCATATGAGACATTTCTAAAACCAATTGAATAATTAAAAGTCAGGTTATGAGCAATTATTTCTACAAAATGGATAAGCGACAAGACTTTTGTCAGGGACTGTAGTGTGTGATGATCCCTCAGCACAGACCCTCAAAGGCTAAAGCGACATTGCATATTCTTTCTTGCCAAGACAACAAATATTACTAAAGATGTCCCGATCGATCGGCCGATCACGTCATTTTCAAAGTATTGGAATCGGCAAAAAAATATCGGACATGCCTTTTTTTAATATATATATATATATATATATATATATATATTTTTTTTTTTTTTTTTTTTTTTTAATTAAATCGTTTTCTAATTGTATTTCACGTTACAGACCAAATGTCTTACACTCATCCAGAGTCTTTAGTTTTGGCTTAAAGTAGGACTGTCAAATTTATCGCGTTAATGGCGGTAATTAATTTTTTTTTAATTAATCACGTTAAAATATTTAATGCAATTAACGCATCCGCTGCACAACCCACTCACGCATTGTCGCGTTCAATCTATAAAGGCGCCGTTTTACCTATATATAGAGCTAAAAGGCAGCGTAAAATGAGTAGAGTGAATTTAGGCAGTCCTTGGAGCCTTTATTTAATTGGCTAAAGCCTTTAAATCCCCCTCTCTACAATTAAAAATATCGTGGGAAGCAATGTCGGGAAGAAAGGTAGTAGTTGATCTTTTTCTTAACATCATAAGTTATTTCTCAACGCAGAGAAGATATATCAATTGGTGTCACTACGCACAGTCATGGTTGCACTTCCCAGCATGCATTTGGGCAGAACAGTTAAATGGCTACAGTATCATTTACTGAAAGCTCAACAAATACACTAGATGGCAATATTTAGTCACAATATGCAAAGTCACATTTATCCTTTAAGAATTACAAGTCTTTCTATCCGTGGATCCCTCTCACAGAAAGAATGTTAATAATGTAAATGCCATTTTGAGGATTTATTGTCATAATAAACAAATACAGTACTTAGTACTGTATGTTGAATGTATATATTCGTCCGAGTTTTATTCATTTTTTTTCTTAATGCATTGCCAAAATGTATATGATCGGGAAAAATTATCGGGAATGATTGGAATTGAATCGGGAGCAAAAAAAAGCAATCGGATCGGGAAATATCGGGAACGGCAGATACTCAAACTAAAACGATCGGATCGGGAGCAAAAAACATAATCGGAACAACCCTAATTATTATAATATTATTTTACTAAATTTTTTTAAAGAATTGTTTGAATAATGTTGGAAAGGTGAGTATATTTTCGAATATATATATATATATATATTTTCTTGTGAATTTTATTCATTTTTTTCTTAATACATTGCCAAAATGTATATGATCGGGAAAAATCGGGAATGATTGGAATTGAATCGGGAGCATAAAAAAAAAAAAAAAAAAAGCAATCGGATCGGGATTTATCGGGATCGGCAGATACTCAAACTAAAACAATCGGGATCGGATCGGGAGCAAAAAAAACATGATCGGAACAACCCTAAATATTACCGTAGTGCAAGCCTTCATGGAGACTGGAGACAACACACTGGTGAGTCAGGAAGGGAGGGGGGGACGCAGCACGTCACGAGTGACACAACCAGACACTGCTTAGATGCGGTCCAACTACACATAAAATGTCACACATTGTGAACATGTGACAGAAACTATGGCGCATTTTCGTCTCGTCAGACAAAACATAACGAGACGCATGTTAGTTTTTAATCTCCTAAAATACGTTTTTAGATCGTTATCGTCTCGTCATCGTCATGAAAAAAGTATTCGTTGACGAAATATTTTCATTGTCGTCATCGTTGATGCAAACAACACTGGTTGGACGTCTCGTCGCTTAGAAGGAATTGCAGAACACCGGTAGTGTTCGTCTAGTGAGTGACAAACTACGTCATGATCCCGAGTGTCCATTGCGCATAAAACATGGCGCCCTCCTTAGGTCAAAACCTGTAATAAATATTATGATTTTTTTAAATTAATGGCAATATTTTAAGCACTAAAGCCACCTATGTCGGTATGCGCATTAGTGCAAACAATCTTTTTTTTTCCCCATTGCTGAAGAAAGTATTGGGTCTAAAACTCGTTCTTTAACTTATTTACCCAAGGCAAGCTGACAAAAGGCAGGGCATAAAGTGAGACAGAGTCAGAGAGTTGACATTTTTCAACCTGCATGTTGGGAGAGCCAGGTGACATGTTCCGCGACCAATGTCTCATCGAAGTCTCTCTCTGAACTCTCCCGCGCTGCTAACTTTTATTGAGGGCTTGTTGATGGGCAGAATACAGTTACAACACTGTTGTCCAACGTGGCAGTATTCTAATCACTGATTGAACAAACACTCTTCTTGATTGAATTAACAATCACACTCCTGATTGAATTAACAGTCACTCTTGAGCAGGCAAGATATCTTTGTTTTGAACACACATTTGCACTCAAAGTACTGTAGCTTGGTGGAAAAGTACTGAGACGTTGTGTGATGAATAAACATATGTGTGTGTATCTATTTATCAGCAGAATGTGAGCAATCACCGGTAAGCACATGATTATGGGCTGAAACTGTATTCTTCATAATAGCTTGGGAGTAAGCGTATAAAAGCTGTGGGAGAGCAAATTGGCACAATATATTTGGCATATAAAAACAAGTTTATCTTACAAAAGTTTTCGTTAGAAACATCCCTAGCGTAACAGCCTCCCCAGCTCTTCTCCACTTTGTCAAGGCGCACACCTCGCAGCGCCATCCTCCTCCTCTAGATTAACGTCCACAGACTTCCACCACTGGGATGTCGGCACAGAGGGGGAGCTTGCGAATTGAGGGATGATGAACGGGCTTCACGTGACGGCCGCGCGTTTCATTACGGCAATATCGAGCGTGGAAATGAGATGTTTATCAAATGCGGTTCGAAGAGGTCGGATAAATGCTAATCCGGCGTTTGACACTGACTGGAGAACCCGGTGGGACGCCCCCTTCCAAGAAGAAGGAAAGCTGAACCAGGGAGCAAACCATCTTCCAGCTTTTCCTTAAAAAAATGCACAAACAGACTTAGTAAGAGTTAGTCATGCTTCTTTGCACACTCACAGTACACGTGGACGCTTACACAAGGAGCAGAGACACTCGTCCTGTTGCTTATCCGCTCCCTGAGCCTCAATTTGTATTGAAATCCCTCACAGGCAATTATCCACATGCGAATGGTGTACTTACTCGCAGCTTATATACAGTAAGTTTCTTTCTCAGTAAGCCGCACCGTTTTCATCTTAAAAGTCTAATGAGTATTTCCGAGTTTATTCCGATGAGAAAAATTGCGGGCACTCAAACTTTACACAGAGCCGAAGGTCCCTTTAGACCTCTTGTTGGCTGTGTAATTTGAAAAGATGGATTGATCTTTCCTTGGCAGAATGTTGGAAAAGCCTTTCCGGGGAAAGAAATGTGGGTACACGCCGCGTCTGTGTGGTCAGGAAGACATTTTGTTGAGTAAAGTGTTGGCAGGCGGGCAGACGACACCGCACTCAACCTCCGCCTTTCGGGCTGTCAGGAGTGTCATATATCAGGGGGATATCTGAGGGCGAGGGAGATCGCAGCCCAATTACAGCCTGATAACTAATCAATAGGCCGCTTATTCCTACAGCAGGAAGTAAAAGAATGGGCCCTTGGGATGCATAGTTCAGATTACTCTCTTCACAACACAGGACGGCAGCTAATGATGAAGCAGAAAAGCAGTAGTACAAGAAACCCCTAAAGGTAGCGAGTTCTGCAACAAATACTAAAAAAACAAAGACTAGTAATGGACAGTAACCCGAACAACAACAACAAAAATCTTGCTGGCGGTGAATAATCATATTTCAGTCCCATTGACGGTGATAAACGTCCAATCCATTTGAACTGGGAGAGGCTGACAGCGAATGATCACTTGAAATGGTGACTTTTAGCGGACTGATAATGGACAGTGTGTACTGATTTCACCATTGACCCGAGCCCTCTTGGGTCATTTATAATGTATAAGCTTCTTTGGTAGATATAGGCCTTCTCAGAAAGAAAAATTCGATAATAGTTCAGAAAATGGAGGGTGTAGTTTTAGACAGATTTAATGGTGTCAACATTGTAATAATTTGCAGCATAGTCATTTATGAATAGATACAATTCACTATCAGTTGACGGGGCCCGGGGCTGTTCCGTAGGGGGCCTATTTTCAAAAATTTAAAATTCAAATATTTTCAAAACCAAAGTGGCTGGCAATATAAAACCAAAACAGGCACCTCCCTTAGGCATATATAGTCTCCATGGGCGGCAGGATAAAAAAAAAATCAAAGTCGTTCCCTAATGAAATCTTAATTTTTAAAAAAAATTTTTATATAAGTATAACATGGATAAAAAGACACGTAGTTCTTAAAAGATAAATGTACGAGTTATAATAATTTGGTATTAAAAACCCTCTTAATGTTTGTTTTAAGAAAATTTGTAAAATTTTAAATAAAAAAATAAACGAGTAACTCGCCATTGTTGTTGACGTCGCAGGGCGGTGACGTCACATGGCCACGCTGCCGTACTTCACAGTGTCACTCTTTAACTATGTAAGGTAATGATTTAAATACACCACAAGGTGTCACTGACGAGTTTTAAACTAATAAGAGATCAAGCCAATGAGTGCGTTTTATCCCTTGACTGACGCCGTAGTTTCCTGTTTAGTGCGGGTCCAATGTAATTTACGTTAATTTGACTGTCGTATTCGCAACAAACAAGACTTTTGATAATGGCTCCCAGCATCATAGTTTGTATATTGTGACTAAATATTGCCATCCAGTGTATTTGTATATGTTTAAATAGAGTTTGACCAAAATCTGACTAAGTTTTATGTATATTTTGCATATCTATTTTGATTGTGAATTTGTGAATGTCAGTTCTCTTTGCATTGTTGTTTAACTGTGTGAGAATAGGGCCTCACTAATACAGATTGAAGCACTTTTCTTTTTGTGAACGTTATTTTTGAGAGATATGAATATTATTTTTGTTGTATTTTCACTATATGATACTTATGTTTATGGTGAAGGAGTTGCCGAAGCTTATGCCAATAAACTCCAATAAATTCCAGCAGCGTGGCCAAGTGACGTCACTGCCATTCGACATCAACAACAATGGCGACCTACTAGTTAAAATATTTTTACATATTTTACCGGAAAGAAAACAGTAAGAGGGGTTTTAATATCAAATTATTATAACTCGTACTAAGATTTAGCTTTTAAGAATTACAGGTCTTTCTATCCGTGGTTCCCTTGAAAATGACTATAAAATTCTCAGACTTCTCAGACCAAAATAAAAAATAATAACCTATGTTTTCAGGATCAATAGCAGTAATACAGCAATACACTGTATTAAAAAGCGACTTGTGTACCGTCTTCAGAAGAGGCTTCCTCCTGGGGTGACAGCCATGCACACCAATTTGATATAGAGTGCTGCGTATGGTCTGAGCACTAACAAGCTGACCCCCCACCTCTTAAATCTCTGCAGCAATGCTGACGGCACTCCTGCAACGAGTCACATGACATTTTGGAGGGAAAATGACAAGCAGTACTCAATTTGGACATTTAGGGATGTACGTTTTTTTCAAAGGGGTGTACTCACTTTTGTTGCCAGGGGTTTAGATATTAATGGCTATATTTTGAGGGGAAAATAAATTAACTCTATTATGTAAGCTGCACACAAACCGGGGCCGGATGTATGGGGGGGGGCCAGACGTGAGTCGTGCCCACCCAATCAAAATGTCGGGAATATCTATTGTAGCTTCACACTGGATATAGAGAACGCACGGAGAGTTGGTATCACCTGCTTTTTTATTGCAGGATTAACGGTTACTGTTGGCCGCAACCACGCCGAACAAGCAATCACCCAAACAAGATGTTTTTCCAACCTCGTTTGTTTTCCGCGCGCTTCCTCTCTCTCCTCCAGACACATTCTCGCAGTCAGACATCCGGGCATTAATGACGTCACCAGCCACAACAAAGCGTCCCCATATTGAAATGGGGGCAAAACACGAGTCACAAGCGGTTGCTCTGTCATGCATTGTAGTACAAACGCGTTGAACTTTTGTCTTATTTGCGGTCTCTTTTTTTTTTTCGTCGGAATGACTAAAAGTTGCCGTGTTGCGGGTTGTAACACAAGGAAGAGTTCGGAGCTGCATTTGAAGTTCTTCATTCCTTCTCGGGAGAAGAAAAGGACAAGCAAATGGCTGAAAGCAATCAATCGAGGAACTGTAAAAGAAGACGGTTCCGTGGACCATTCTCGGCAGTGGGAACCTAAATCCAGGCACATTTATGTTTGCAGCCGACATTTTATTACTGGTGAGTAAACTGATTTTTTTTTTTGCCCCAATTAGCTGCAAGGATTCAATAGACTAAGCAGTGGTTATTATTACCCTAACCGACAACTCGCAACGCGTTATTTTTCTTTTACCGTGAACTGCTCTGATCGGTCAATCGGTATATTATTGGCCTGGTGGGAATTGATTATTTTACCGTGACGTGTTCACGGCTAAATAACGCTTGGAGGCGACTTACAGGCTACGGCAGAAATAATCACTCTGTATGTACTACCAGTTTTCTTATTTCCACACAGTACATATTCCACGTAATTGATAAAGGTCAACTTATTGGGTGATTTTTTGAGGTAGTTGTAGATGTTTCCGAACTCTACTGCAGGCAATTCCTTTAGATTGTTTATCCAGCTATCAGCTGCGACTTTGTATGGGCAGATTTGCAGGCCAATACACACTAATTTTAAGTTGTATCGCCTCCTCGCGTCTGTTGGCAGTGACTCGTGATAAGTAATAAGTCATGTTTAAGACGTTTTTATGGAAAAAAGACGCAAAACACAGCTGAAATGTATGAATTTCAGACGTTTCTATACGGATGTTTACATGTGCGTGCCCCCATCTCAAAATGGCGACACGTTGCTATGCGAGATGACGTCATCGTGACATCACGCCGACTGAGAATAAGTAGATAGATGAATGCCAAAAAAGAACAAAACAAAAAACAAATAAACCCCCAAAAAATTAATGCAGCCTCAACGGGACACAAGCCAGTGTCCTATTTGCGCCGGTCCCAAGTCCGGAGAAATGCAGAGGGTAAAAAAAAAAGATTTCTGGTGGGTAAACCTAGATCCGGGCCTGACACAGACTACTTTTCATTGTGCCAAAGGGTCATTTTGTCAGTGTTGTCCCATGAAAAGATATAGTTAAATATCTGCAGAAATGCGAGGGGTGTACTCACTTTTGTAAGACACTGTATTTTTTATTTTTTTTTTCCTCTTCATTGCACATATTTTGGCTGGTGCGACTTATACTCGTGTGAGTTCTAGTCCGAAAAATACTGTAACTCTTTTGTAATCTTAATCTACCACCCGGACCACAATGCTAGTCCTGAACCTGTGCTTGGTCCTGGCCTCGCACCCCTCAAAAAACACCTCTTGATGCTTGAAGGGCCCGCATTCCACGAAACACAGCAACTATTCGTTCTCATTTCTTTTGACAGGTCATTCATTTTGTCGCTCCTCTGTCACTGTCGTACCTCATGAAGAAATATGACGGCAGCCTCTTAGCATGTCCCGTACACCCTCTGCCCTTCACTGACAGGGTGTCCCGACACCGTCATACCTTCACTTCCACTAAAACTGTCCAAATAGTCGACAATTTCAGGTTCACAATGTCAACCTCCTCCTCGAGGGCAATATGTACTGCAACAGCATGCGCCCTGTTTCCCTTTTCTGGAGCAATGTCTAATCAGTAGAATGGTGTTTTTGGCTGTCAGGCAGTGAAAGACGAAAGCCTAAAGCATCACCATTAAGACTGATCAGGTTTCTCTCAATCTGCCTGTTTATCCTCCTTTCACCCAGATCTGAACAAAGCTACTTTGCAGCCTCTTAAACCCGACATGTTTATCCTAGACAATACAGACAGACAGTGAAACAGTCCTCAATGACTTTGGAGATTAAATGCAAGCAGTAGGAGAGGGAGAGGAACAGTAACATCCTCACAACTTCATCTCCAAACCGGCATCATTTGGCGTGCGAATGTTGGCCAGATCCAAAGTTTTCCACTCAGAAGAACAATGCTTCCCAGCGTCTAAATCGATTGGTAATACGTCTCATCCCATTGATGCCATCTCTAATCCATTCTGGGCTCCTTTGCGAGATGGAGAGGCAAGGGACGAATGTTAAATGCTGGATGAGCGGCTGCGTATTCTGAAGAATTTGTGTTGTGCCTCTACTGCGATGGGGATGTGTCAATAAGCTCTTTAGTCCGCGTGGCTAATGAAATAGAGTTGGCTGGATTACACAGGGCTAAAGTACTGTGCCTGGTGAGCCTCGGAGAAACCGCTGTCTCTCCGCCAAGTGAAGGGCTGGAAATACAGAAAGACGGGAGGAGGCTTTCAAGAGTCTAAGAGGGCAAGGAAAGGACTCGCCGAGTAGAGAAATGCTCATGTTTTGAATGTCTATGGAAAGACAGCCAGGTCTGTTTGTTGCAATGACCCATAACTAGTTAGTTTCCGCGTTTGACAAACCCCACTCTTTTAATTTTTAGGGTGGCTAACCAATGGTAATAAGGGGGAATAGCGATGTGGCATACTCGGCTTCAAATAGCCATAAAAGTAGCAGAAGGTTTTCAGCTCCTCGTAAAATCACTAGCAGGAACAGGAGGGTATTAATTAGATTAGCTCATTCACGGTGCTCTGATTACTCTGATTTCTATGGGATGCAATTGGATCAGTTCATCGTGTGAGTGAATAATTAACACAGTGAAAAAATATCTCATTCATTGAAACACTATGTTGGGAGTCCTTAGTCTATGTCGGCACACGATATTTTAAGGTTCGTGAACAGAGCACAATTAAATGTTTGACCGGAATTATTTTCAACAACTCAAGGATTTTTGGATGTACCGTATTGGCCCGAATATAAGATGGTGTTTTTTGCATTGAAATAAGACTGAAAAAGTGGGAGTCGTCTTATATTCGGGTAGAGATGTCCCGATCACGTCATTTTCAAAGTATCGGAATCGGCAAAAAATATCGGACATGCCTTTTTTTAAAATATTTTTTAATTAAATCGTTTTCTAATTGTATTTAACATTACAGACATAATGTGTTACACTCTTCCAGAGTCTTTAGTTTAGGCTTAAGGTAGGGTTATCAAATTTATCGCATTAACGGCGAGAATTAGTATTTATTACATTTATCACATTACAATATTTAACTCAATTAATGCATTCGCTGCACAACCCACTCACGTATTGTCGCGTTCAATCTATAATGGCGCCATTTTACCCATACAGTATATAGAGCTAAAAGGCAGTGTAAAATGAGTAGAGAGAATTTTGGCAGCCTTTGGAGCCTTTTTTTTTAAATGGCTAAAGCCTTACAATCCCTCTCCCAACGATTAGAATAATCGTGGGTAGAAAGGTAGTAGTTGATCTTTTTCTTAACACCCTATGTTATTTCCCAACGCAGAGAAGATATATCAATTGGTACCACGACGCACAGTAATCGTTGCACTTCCCATCATGCATTTGGGCAGAAGTTAAATGGCTACAGTATCATTTACTGAAAGCTCAACAAATACACTAGATGGCAATATTTAGTCACAATATACAAAGTCACATATATCCTTTAAGAATTACAAGTCTTTCTATCTGTGGATCCCTCTCACAGAAAGAATGTTAATAATGTAAATGCAATCTTGAGGATTTATTGTCATAATAAACAAATACAGTACTTATGTACTGTATGTTGAATGTATATATTCGTCCGAGTTTTATTCATTTTTTTCTTAATGCATTGCCAGAATGTATATGATCGGGAAAAAATATCGGGAAAGATTGGAATTGAATCGGGAGCAAAGCAATCGGATCGGGAAATATCGGGATCGGCAGATACTCAAACTAAAACGATCGGGATCGGATCGGGAGGAAAAAAACATGATCGGAACAACCCTATATTCGGGGTCTAGACATTATACCCATATACCCATTCACGACGTTAGATGGCGCCAGATATCATTGAAGCGAATGCTGAACTTGAGGAGTAATGTTCTGTCATAACAGATCTCGGCTACTCTCAGGTTAAACCAGTTTGCATTATTTTATTGCAATGTATTTCCTTATTCAGATTTGTTTCAAGACTACGGTTACAGTTAGACCTCACTTTGATGTTGTTAATGCACTTATTGCAATTTTGTTGTTTTATCACAATAGATTGGTTTATTTACAATTCAAAAACCAGAAGCCATTCATTTACGAATGTGATTGCACTTTAGTTTATTTATTTAAATGTTCAGATATTAAGATTTGAATGAGGCAAAATAACATGCTTTTCTCTCATATATATTTTTATAATCATTTGTTTGAGACTTACTGTAATTATTTTCTGTTTAAAAATGAATTTGGTGTTCAAAAAGTCTTTTTTCAAACTTAAGTCTTGGAAAAGAGGGGGTCGTCTTATAATCAGGGCCGTCTTATATTCGGGCCAATACGGTAAATAACTACAGATAAGCTGTCCCAATCCGATCATGTAGTCTCACTCTCCCTCCTGCTGCCTTTCTTGTTCAGGCAGTGCGCTGGAGTTGCTTATTAAAGTTAATGATGATTGACAGACATTAAGGTTTGATCTTAATAGAGATGCTTGGAAGCCGAAACTTCAAAGCGCCGCATGCGTCAATCATCGTTTAACTTGTTAAATAGTTGCTGTTGCAACTCATTGTAAGTGGGCAGTTTGAGGGGATTTGAGTGGACTTACTTAATAAATCATTTAATGAAGACAAGCATTTTTTCTACTTTATTCTTGTTTAAAAATAATTCGGTGAGACAGTAACGTGTCTAAAACTTATCATAATTATTACATTTGAAGTGCTTAAAAACCATTTATTAAATATATGCCGGAAAACACAGACAAGGCTGAAAAAGCAGTTTCTGCTCTTGCACCCCTCTTTAAAATAAACTGCTGTATTTGAAGCCAAAAGAACTTGTGTTTGATAGAACAATATGTCTATATGCTGCCATAGCAGATTCATGGCGCATTAAGTCCCCGAACTATTTTTAATTTGTCCGTTTTACCCTGGAAACCCCCGTTTACAGACGTCACGTAACTGCTTTTGTTTCAACCTACATTTGAATGAGGCAAAATAACATACTTTTTCTCTCAAATATATTGTTACAATCATTTGTTTCGGCTGTACGGTAATTATTTTCTGTATAAAAAGGGTTAGGGTTAGGGTTAGGAGAATTAAATTCGTATGTAGAGGTATCACTGTATTCATATTTTATATATAAAGACAAACACTCTTTATGGCTCTCGTGAAATCATATTTTAAAATATGATGGGTGATTTGGCTCTGTCAAAAAGGTTCCTTACCCCCTTCTATAGGGTTTAGGTATGTTGCACCACTGTGCAACCTATTTCATTAGTTGTCATTCATAACCTTGAAAAGTTGTACTGTATGTTGGTACAATTACAAACCGAGGATACTTATTTAAGAATGTTAAACTCAACAAAGTTCGACAACAACCTTCCTAATTTGCCTCCAGTCGTAACGCAGTCTTCCACACCTATCTGAATAGAACGCAGTGCTCCTGAGGGGGCGGGGCATGGGTTTAGTACAACCCTTCCTAATTGGCTGCATGGCCCGATGTCGTATATGATGATAAATCTGGCCCAGGTGTCACCTCCTCGGCGGCAGGTAAGAATTGATGGGCTACAGGAGGACTATCCATCATCCCAGGCAGGTGGCACGCTATCGGAATTTGGGAAATCTGTTCCCAATCAGGGTCCCGTAGTGCTCGGCGCGGTTTGCGGCGCTGTTTGGGAGGCGCTACTGGAAATCAATGTTGAGCACTCAAGGTCAATGTACTGTTAGAAAACTCCTTAAGCTCTGACAGATGGATCCCTTTACTCCAACTCTCCGCATAGTGCAATACAAGGAGCCTCTGACAGCCTCTATCCCTTGCAGAACGGCCGACTTTCACTGGGTGTCATCACAGCTGTCTGGACTCATTTGCCATGTAGACCTTCTCCAGATAACTACAAACTGGGGAGAGCTCCGGTTTGGACTGGATAGTATTGGAGATCTAATAAAAGGCCCGAGTGTGTGCACTTATTTATATAGATTACCTGTAAGTCACCTTGTCCCTAACACCGAAAGGGTTAGGAGTTAAACTGAACATAGGCAGACATTCACCTTTCACATATTGGTTGGCTGGCACTTTTATTTGGCAGAGGGACAAAATGGTAGAACAAGCCAAACACAATCTCTATAGTGCACAATTAGAGAAACTGGATAAAACTTAACGCATAGGGAACGCCCACTTTTTTTCAGCAAATTTGGGTGTGACATCACAAACAGAATTCCTAATGAATTCCTAATTATATCTTGCTTTCTAGTGCAGTGCTAGCAAGTACATGTTGAAAGAATGACAAAGCAGTCACCCGGCAACAATAGAACAGAATGTCGATAGCTAGCATGTTAGCAGACTGCAAAAATCTGCAGCTCATTCTGGGTGTGACAGCAGGGGCGGAATTTAGGGGGTCCTGGGGGTGCGACTACACCCGGGCCAGGCCTCTAAGGAGCCCAGTTTGCAGGCGTAATGTGTGGTTGGGCGAGGGGAGGATCAAACAGAAAGGTAAGATGATGTGCGGAGCTGTAATATAGTGTTTAACTGTTTAAATGACTCTGCCAACCACTTCCACTTGCACCCAACACACAAACACTAAACAATCGAGTGTGTGTAGTGGTGCTCCGATGCTTACCGCTTCTGCGCAACCCCCGGGAAGGGCGGATATTCCGCGCGTTCTCTTCTTATTTTAACTCTTTGTACTGACTCCATGTTTCAAAAATTTGATGAAGACTCACCGAAAGCAGGTTGACAATTTATTCGTCGACAATGGTCAAAAAACAAGGCAAAAACAGACGACGGAGGGACAATTCTGGATCCAAAACAAGGCTACATAGAAAGTGTTTCCGAGCAGCAAAACTGTGTTATCTCAGTGTCCAGTGTTTTTTAAGCCCATGGTTCAGGAGGCCGGGCCGAAGTTGTGTCCGCGTGTTGTTTCGGGACCATCCCTCTGTGGCCGGTCTTGGACGGTTTTGGTTCGTGCGTGGATGGGACGTGGTTACCACAGCGACCGACGCTGGTCTTGACGTCCCAAGCGCCCGCTATCAACTTTGTTATCCGGGCTGGCTCGCGCTTTGTCCTTGCAGAACTGATTGCAAGTTTTGGTGCATCAATCTTGCTCATGACGCACACGTTGGGCTTCTTTGATAAGATGGCGTTGTGTATCTTATTCTGCTTTTCATTAAAATCTAGTGTTCTATTTATTTTATATTAGGTGTGTTTAGAGTAGTTCAGTCCTACAGTAAATAGAAATGATACTATTCTCTGATTAAATATATTACGTGTGTTCGAGTAATGCAAACAGTTAGACGGTGCCTACTAGAAACGGTGCCATTTTTTTCCTTTCCCCCTCATGAGCTCCGATAAGGGCCAAGGCAGTTGAGAAAGCAAGACTAATTAGGATCTAAATTCGTTATTAAGCCTTTTCGGTCAGTTTTTTGGATAAATTTGTCCAAAATATGGTCTGCTATCATTTTAAAGTCTCTTGCTCTAGTATTTCAAAGCACTTTTAATGAGTAAAATTAACAGACGAAATGGGCACACACACACAGAGGTGAAAGTGGCTAGACTCTTGCCAGAACTGCCTGACAAAGTTCGGCACGGAGCCCTTTTTTTTATGGTTTGGGGGGGCTTAAACCTCCTAAAACCACCGAAATGCAAAAACTGCTTTTGGCACAGTTATAAATATAACACCCAACTAGAAATTTTAATTTCTAGAGAAATTACGATGGGATCTATCAAGTCGCTTCCTGTTTATTTGAGGACATTTCGTGGATACGTTCCCTTGATATCAGGTCACTTCCTGTTGATTTGGGGACATTTGGGGGACAAAATCACAAGAATCTATGTTTTCCTGCCATTTAAAATGAATGGGAAATTTGGACGTACATGGCTGTCTATGGCATCCCATTAGAAATGAACAGGAAAGTTTTTGGTGAATTTGGGGAGAACTGTACATTTTTGCCAAATTCTGTATACAACTTTTATGCCTCTTACTGCCCCGGAATTTTTTATATGTAAATTATGTAAAATGGTCAAAAATTGTCCACAAATAAAGTAGCGTTTTGAAAAATTTTCGTGTTTAAAAAAAACAAAATTTTGGGCTGTGGGGTGCGCGAGCAACGCCACTGAAAAAAAAAAAAAAAAAAAAAAAAAAAAAAGCAATTTTACAATATGGGCCTTTGCCTTGCAAAGCCCCATCTAATAAAACACAACAGCTTTCACACACACAGTGGTAAGCGCGTTCCCCTCACAGTTCTGAGATCATTGGTTCAATCCCGGGCTCATATTTCGGGAACAAAGCATCGTTCCGGCCCCGAATTTCTTACCGGAACTGCGTTCCGGACCGTTCCAGCCCACGTTCACCCCTGCACACACTTGTACTCCTCAGGTGTTGATGATGACATGATTGCAGAAACTATCCGTCTCCTGGTGATGACCTCACCGCCTGTCTAAGGAGGACCTAACCAACTGGCTTCCTGTAAGCTCCTCTCACCTTTTAACTTTGACACTTGTTCCCTCCTTTATCCAAACTCTAGGGGATATTTTCATACGTCCATCTTGGATTTTTCTTAACCCTCCTCAAGCACTCCTCTCCCCCCAAGGTGACCCTGCCTCCCAATCCCCACTATCAGTAGGACTCGGGGCCCCTATTAATCCTGCTTCATTTGTCCCGCCTCGCCCCTCCACTTTGGGCAGGAATTTATGACAGTACCTTAAATGCTAATGGAGTCTAATCTGCGGAGAGCTTTGCTCTTTTCTAAAGACTCCTATCGCCCTTTGTGCCACGCGCATACAATGAGCGCGCACCTATGGTACAGGGACGAGACCCCCCGACTCGTATTAGGAGCCAGCTGTGAATAGGCACTAGATGTCCATTCAAATGTATTTCCGACCGGCAAATCGTGTCCTCTTTGTGGAAAGGTGAAAATAATATATTTTTTAAGTCTTCTTATTTCAAAAAATATGAATCCTCTATCAAAGTTCAATGGCGCACACTGCCCTGCAATGAAGAAGAGAGATTAATTCCACATTCGGAGCACTTGACTGTGACTTAGGACCGGACCCGTCCGTGCGTCTGTCTTCCTCTGTCCACGATTAACATGGAAAACTCCTTAGGAATGTTTAGCCTAACTGAAGGATGTGGTGGTGGGGGCCTAATATAAGTGCTTCCCCTTCTGTAAGAAAATGTGTGTTTATAAGAGAGAGGATAAAACTGGACAATTTTCTGCCTCACTAGTTTATTTAATGCAGAGGTAAAATAATGCACATTTTAAATGGATGTAATTACTAGTTATCACTGGCAGTTACCTCCAGTCACTTGAAGCCGGAATGGAGTGAAAGCACCAGTGGTTTCTCAATGGTCGCAATATTAGGTACAGCTGCACAATCTAATATATCTAGTGCAATTCTGGTTTCATATGAAGGTATTTCTCATATTTAGGATTTTGCTAGTAGTTGCGCTGCACATTGTTTCAGTAAGAGCGCTTTCTTCTGTGTGGGCCTTTTGACAACATAAGCAAAATTTACAAACAGCGCATATGAATTTGTTGAACATATACAGTACTGTATATGTGCAAGAGCACACACAGTTTTACACATGTACTATGCACACACCTCGATACGTGCATGCGATACGTTCATTAGTGAAGCATTAGTCGTCTTTACATGTCTGTGCTTGAACCACATCTCATTCAAATGGGGTGATAAGGAAATGCTGCGTGCCTGCAAAAGCTCCACTTGTGTCACACAGCGCCTTATTAAACTGAACATGCAGTACATATATAAATGTGGAAGCTGAGTTTAACATGGAGCTATGCTCAAAAATGTAGGTTGCAGATTGTATTGTTTGGATATTTTTGACCATTTCTCTTTCTGGATATAAAATGAACGTAACAGATTATTTGAAAATATTCCCAGTTTTACCAAGTACCACATTTAATGCCCACATTTTCTTAGATTCATGGATATTAACCATGTATAATTCAATACTCTTGTTAGTGTTCCAGTTAGGTTAGATCAAGGCAGCAGATATACACTCACCAGCCACTTTATTAGCTACACCATGCTAGTAACGGGTTGGACCCCCTTTTGCCTTCAGAACTGCCTCAATTCTTCATGGCATAGATTCAACAAGGTGCTGGAAGCATTCCTCAGAGAGTTTGCTCCATATTGACATGATGGCATCACACAGTTGGTGCAGATTTGTCGGCTGCACATCCATGATGCGAATCTCCCGTTCCACCACATCCCAAAGATGCTCTATTGGATTGAGATCTGGTGACTGTGGAGGCCATTTGAGTACAGTGAATTCATTGTCATCTTCAAGAAACCAGTCTGAGATGATTCCAGCTTTATGACATGACTCTTTATCCTGCTGAAAGTAGCCATCAGAAGTTGGGTACATTGTGGTCATAAAGGAATGGACATGGTCAGCAACAATACCCCGGATAGGCTGTGGCATTCCAACAATGCTCAATTGGTACCAAGGGGCACAAAGAGTGCCAAGAAAATATTCCCCACACCATTACACCACCACCAGCAGCCTGAACCGTTGATACAAGGCAGGATGGATCCATGCTTTCATGTTGTTGACGCCAAATTCTGACCCTACCATCCGAATGTCGCAGCAGAAATCGAGACTCATCAGACCAGGCAACGTTTTTCCAATCTTCTATTGTCTAATTTTGATGCGCTTGTGCAAATTGTAGCCTCAGTTTCCTGTTCTTAGCTGAAAGGAGTGGCACCCGGCGTGGTCTTCTGCTGCTGTAGCCCATCTGCCTCAAAGTTCGACGTACTGTGCGTTCAGAGATGCTCTTCTTCCTACCTTGGTTGTGACGGGTGGTTATTTGAGTCACTGTTGCCTTTCTATCAGATCAAACCAGGCTGGCCATTCTCCTCTGACCTATGGCATCAACAAGGCATTTCCGCCCACAGAACTGCCGCTCACTGGATATTTTTTTCTTTTTCGGACCATTCTCTTTAAACCCTAGAGATGGTTGTGCGTGAAAATCCCAGTAGATCAGCAGTTTCTGAAATACTCACACCAGCCCTTCTGGCACCAACAACCATACCACGTTCAAAGTCACTCAAATCACCAACTGTGTGATGCCATCATGTCAATATGGAGCAAACTCTCTGATGAATGCTTCCAGCACCTTGTTGCATCTATGCCACAAAGAATTGAGGCAGTTCTGAAGGCAAAAGGGGGTCCAACCCGTTACTAGCATGGTGTACCTAATAAAGTGGCCGGTGAGTGTATATATACAGTGTGGCAAATAAGTATTTAGTCAACCACTAATTGTGCAAGTTCTCCCACTTGAAAATATTAGAGAGGCCTGCAATTGTCAACATGGGTAAACCCCAACCATGAGAGACAGAATGTGGGGAAAAAAACAGAAAATCACATTGTTTGAATTTTAAAGAATTTATTCGCAAATCATGGTGGAAAATAAGTATTTGGTCAATACCAAAAGTTCATCTCAATATTTTGTTATGTACCCTTTGTTGGAAATAACGGAGGCCAAACGTTTTCTGTAACTCCTCACAAGCTTTTCACACACTGTTGCTGGTATTTTGGCCCATTCCTCCATGCAAATCTCCTCTAGAGCAGTGATGTTTTGGGGCTGTTGTTGGGCAACATGGACTTTCAACTCCCTCCTCACCCCGTGGCATCAAAATGATAACAAGAACGGTGAGCAAAAATCCCAGAACCACACGGGGGGACCTAGTTAATGACCTACAGAGAGCTGGGACCACAGTAGCAAAGGTGGTGCGGGGCATCAGTAACACAATGCCCCGCAAGGGACTCAAATCCTGCACTGCAAGACGTGTCCCCCTGCTGAAGAAAGTACACGTCTGGCCCGTCTGCGGTTCGCTAGAGAGCATTTGGATGATCCAGAAGAGGACTGGGAGAATGTGTTATGGTCAGATGAAACCAAAAAAAGAACTTTTTGGTAGAAACACAGGTTCTCGTGTTTGGAGGACAAAGAATACTGAATTGCACCATACCCACTGTGAAGCATGGGGGTGGAAACGTCATGCTTTGGGGCTGTTTTTCTGCATAGGTACCAGGACGACTGATCTGTGTAAAGGAAAGAATGAATGGGGCCATGTATCGAGAGATTTTGAGTGAAAATCTCCTTCCATTAGCAAGGGCATTGAAGATGAGACGTGGCTGCACAACCAGAAGAGGTGACCGCACCCTGAGAAAGATTGTGGAGAAGGGCCGATTCCAGACCTTGGAGGACCTGCAGAAACAGTGGACTGAGCCTGGAGTAGAAAAATCCAGAGTCACCGTGCACAGGCGTGTGTGAAACAGCGGCAGAAGCGCCTGACCTGGGCTACAGAGAAGCAGCACTGGGCTGTTGCTCAGTGGTCCAAAGTACTTTTTGAATGTCATTCGGAAATCAAGGTGCCAGAGTTTGGAGGAAGACTGGGGAGAAGGAAATGCCAAAATGCCTGAAGTCCAGTGTCAAGTACCCACAGTCAGTGATGGTCTGGGGTGTCATGCCAGCTGCTGGTGTTGGTCTACTGTGTTTTATCAAGGGCAGGGTCAATGCAGCTAGCTATCAAGAGATTTTGGAGCACTTCATGCTTCCATCTGCTGAAAAGCTTTATGGAGATGAAGATTTCATTTTTCAGCACGACCTTGTACCTGCTCACAGTGCCAAAACCACTGGTCAATGGTTTACTGACCATGGCATTACTGTGCTCAATTGGCCAGCCAACTCTCCTGACCTGAAACCCATAGAGAATCTGTGGGATATTGTGAAGAGGAAGTTGAGAGACACCACACCCAACAGTGTGGATGAGCTTAAGGCCGCTATCGAAGCATCCTGGGCCTCCATAACACCTCAGCAGTGCCACAGGCTGATTGCCTCCATGCTACGCCACATTGAAGCAGTCATTTCTGCAAAAGGACTCCCGACCAAGTTTTGATTGCATAGCTGATATAATTAATTGAAGGTTGACTTTTTTGTATTAAAAACACTTTTTTGTATTGGTCGAAAGAAATACGCTAATTTTTTGAGATAGGGATTTTTGGTTTTTCTTGACTTTATTGCCAAAATCATTAATATTAAAAAAATAAAAGGCTTGAACTACTTCAGTTGTGTGTAATGAATCTAAAATATATGAAAGTCTAATGTTTATCAGTACATTACAGAAAATAATTAACTTTATCACAATATGCTAATTTTTTTAGAAGAACTAGTATTGTACATTTTTGTCCGTGTCACAACCATGTCATTGTTACATCTTACAAGATAATATGTACATTTACAGCTGTCGTATAGCCCGAAACACATCACAGCCTAACGTTAACAGCCCCAAAATTTATGCAGAAACATCATATTGCAACGCACTGACATGTGCATGGGCGCACATGTGCGTATGTGTGTTAATTCTGCTCTGGTCACTAAAGGAAGCCACGCAAGAAAAAGCAAAGCTGTGATTGCGTTCAAGTGCCGTGCCGCGACTGACAGACTTAATAGTGGCCCCACTGGCCTGAGATCAGCTATTAAGATACAGCAGTTCAACTAAGTTTAATTCCTGGACAGAATTACGCTCTATTTGCATTGGGATGAGGGGGGGAATTTCATTAAAAGACTAATTTTAGCAAAGATTTGGGTTCTCCAGTATTTTCTGAATGAATGCATAATGCATGAGAAGTGACATGTAGCGGGGAAAAGACACACTTTTCTTCTATTTATATGACAAAGAAAAGAGCGCGTGCATGATACAGGATCATGCACATCCATTGTGGTCGGCCAGGCTCCACTTGAGGCCGTGACCTTTCGGGAAATTGTTGGTTCATTTATCCGACTAAAATAAAACGGATGCAGGTCATTGACTAATATAGCAGGTCAGTGAAGCAACCAGACTGCGGGTGGCAGTTGAGCAACTACAAGTACAGTCGTGTAATAAAGCTGGTCAGCCCTTGGTTAAAACGCATCTTGACAGTGAGCTATCGTTTCCTGTTCCAATGGCCGGCCATAAGGCAGATCTATTCTTATAATCGCCGCACATAATGGATGATATGGGTCAGCGGGGGAGGCGGCGGATTTTTCATGCTCAATTTTAGCCGGCCGGCCTATTATTTTTATTCCTTGAATGAGTCGGAACATTGCTGTTGTTTCTTTCTCTTTCTACCTCAAAACGTCACAGTGTACTGAAAACACAAACTGTGACGGGAGGAGTAACAAGGTTTACAACAGTTTTCCTATTCTTCAAACTGCTGTTAAAAACACACACACACACACTGTTCTTTGTTGTTTTTTTTTTTTTCTTCTTCTTTATGATCTGTTTATGCCAAGCGTTTTAAAGCAACAATATGAGCTCTTTTATCATAACAACTGTGAAAGGGTGTTGGGTAATATCAAGCACGCAAGACAGCATATTTAAGAAAACAAAAAGATTTTTGACATGATAGTCGCAAATACAGCTGAACTCATTCGCTGCCAATCAAAGCGGCGCCGCTCATTCCCTTTAACTCATTCAGTGCCATTGAAAACAATTGACATAATATCCATTTTAACTGTTTCACATGTTTCAGTACACTTGAGGGTGATAGACGTTCAATCCATTTTGACTGGGAGGATCTGGCAGCTATCGTTTGTTCGCTGTCAATGGCGGCCAATGGGTTAATTTAATACATAACGTTAGCTATTAGAACAGTAGGAAGGTTGTTGATGTGTTTCTTTAGTTTAAGCATTGCAAGCAGAGGTGAGTAGTTTTACCACGCAATACTTTTTATTTGTGTAGAATTGTGAGGAAGAAACACTACTCTTACTCTGCTACTTTGGGTTACACTAGTGGGGTTACATTTTTCCACCTTTATACTACATAGTGACATTATTTCTGCCAGAGACGCAGACAGTGGCTGTCTCAGTTTCACCAATGAGACCTTGCAACAATAACCACAAGACTCCATTATATCATTCAGAGTTAACATTGCTTTTTCTCCACTGTCTCAGTTTCACCAATGAGACGTTGCAACAATAACCACAAGACTCCATTATATCATTAACAATGCTTTCTCTCCACTAGAGGGCACTCATACTCTTTGGGCGGGTGATGTTTCATAGTGTAGTTCTGGTCTGAATTCAATGATTTTTGTGTCATCTTTTTGGCCTAATGTGGTCATGTTATAAGTTATAGTACAGTATACCATAATAACAGTTCATTGAGATGAAGTTTTGCAGATTTTTTTTTTTTAATTGATTCAGACATTGTAAGCAGTTACTCACAATGTTAGTCATTCAGTGTTCTTTTCAACGAATACTTTTTTACTTACACTCGAGTAAGTTTTCAAAAGACTATTACTTTTACTTGAGTAATATTATTTGGAAGTAACGCTACTCTTATTTGAGTAAAATGTTTTGCTAACCTACCCACCTCTGGTTGCAAGTGGTATTATGCTTAAGTTACTCTGGTCAATGTAGACTCGCAAACAGTGTTGTTAATAACGGCGTTAGAGTATAACAGCGTTAATAACGGCGTTATTTTTTTCAGTAGCAAGTAATCTAATTAATGACTTTTCTCATCTTGGCAACGCCGTTACCGTTACTGAGGATGTAAAGGCATGCGTTACTATGCGTTACTATGTTGGTTGAATGACAGGAGAAAAGTCAGAGACACTATTCACAGATACGAGAGAGCACGGCGGGAGTGGGGAGGAGGGAAGGGAGTTGTGACGCCGTTGCAAACGTGGTGCTAGGTGGCTCCAATGATACCTGACTGTAGCCAATAGCCTACAAACTACGCCCACATGATGCCAGGGTAAATATCACTTTTATATAGAACTAGATGCGAAATGACAGACACGGCAACGTTAGCAAATGAATAGAGAACTAGATGCGAAATGATAGCTTCGCCGGCATTAGTAAACAGCTGCCATCGTAAAGCAGTAGACTTCTCAGGAAGGCTCTGTTGTAGAGAACCTTCCTGGCAAACATTTTTATCTAAAATACACCATACATACAAAATCTTGACCTGAATCTATCTTTATATGATGACACAGTTTTAAAACTTTCACTTCGAAAGTAGACAGAGGGGAACTAATGCAATAACGGGAGCAATTTTAACAACTTTAACGGTTGATTCACAACATTAAATGACTTCCAAACATAGCAAAGGTTACTATACTGTTTTTGTTGAATGAAAAAAAAAATTTTTTTTAAACGATGAAAGGTAACACCAGTTACTTTGTGAGCTAACTAATTACTCTTACATTCAGGTAACTGAGATACTAACTAATTACTTTTTTGGGAGAAGTAATTTGTAACTGTAATTAATTACTTTTTAAAGTAAGATTAACAACGCTGCTCGCAACTTCCATGGATAAATCTCTGTGCTTGAATAGGACACAGTTATTTCCTTCTAGATTATTTTCTTTTGTGGACCAGCCAGTCTTTACTCTTCTGTCCGTGCAAGTGAAAATTATTTTACAATTCACCTCTGTATTTCCTCGAAACCATCCGGAAGTCGTTTTGCACGGCTGGGGAGAGGGAAGTCTGGGCTTCCCTGCTAAAGCCACTGCCCCTGCGATCTCAGATTAAGTGGTAGATGATGGACGGACGGACTTCTGTACTTAACTTGTGGGTGAGAGATGGTGTTATGGTGTTATACTTATATAGTGCTTTTCCCAGCCACTGGGTTAATTTTAATATAAACTTCACTAGCACTAATCCAAGGAACATTATAAAGTAGATGTATTTCAGAATTTCTCACTGAAAAATGAAAGAGTATTAGTCGTTTTTGCGTTCACCACAAAATAATTTAAAATGTATTATTAGTTCAGTGTCATCTTGTGGCATGAACTGGGTTGAAGTGAATTCGTTCATTTCAGTTTCGTGTCCATCTCTTTGAGATTTATGCTATCTCTGGCAGGATTCTCATTGTATTATTTTACTCTTCTACTACTGTATTACTTATATGATTTAATCCATCTTTTAATCATCCACTTTATAGTCTTTGCTCTGACCAACCTATTTTTTAAAAATCTGACTGCAACAAGTTTCCAGCAAAACGACAATAAACAGCCCATTACAGTTACATCGTCCAGAAGTGTTACTTCCTGCCTGCCTGCCTGTGGCAGATTAGATTAGCATGGCAGAAATGGCCCTGATCGCTCACCACTGATATGATCGACGCCTGGAACGCATTATTCTACGCTAATGAAAAAAATGCATTTGAGTGAACAAAAACCGAACCTCTAATAAATGTCAAGTTCTCACTGTAGTTAAATAAACACCTCAGGCCAGTTTAGAAAAAAAATACAGTAATTTCACATTGAGTATACAGCCATATTAAACTGCGCATTGATATCCTTGTGTTGAATATAAACACCAGCAAAGCATATGGTGTTTTTATTTGTTTTTGCATTGCATTTTTATGGCGGCAACTAAAAGTGAACGCGCAGCAGTACGACTTTTCACTGGACCCTGACGCCTCACAAACTCTAAACGGAACCATCAGCAGCCTGCGACATTGATGATGAATACCTGCCAGTGCGCACGTGCACAATAGAATCTTGCAGACAGGCAGTAAAGGTATTAAGCAGCTCCACTGTCCTCGCCGTACACACTCTCACATCGTGGTCTCATGCACTATTGCCTCCCGCCTCCCTAAATCCACACTGTAACACTGTCAGGGGCTTTAGTGCACGTGTTTTAGAGTGCTGCATGGCCAGTGATCATGAAGTAGCCTCTTCTAACCCCCCCAGCTCCATCTCAACCGCCTTAAACTTTAATAGTGCACTGTTAAATATTAATAACTGATATCAACGGGGGGCTGCTTTACTGTTTTTGGCAGCAGTACAACATTGGCCTGCCCAAGGCCTAAAACTGCAGTAGGCGTGCACAAGCACACCTACAATAGCCACTAGGACATTTATGTTAGAGCATTTATAGAAGTCCAAAATAATTGGAAGTTACATGACAATCTGATATCCTGTAAAAAAATAAAATAACATAAAGTGCTTGACACTGGAGGGATTTTCGGGGTACACTACACAGGAAATTAAAAATAGATAGATCTCTGCATGTAGAACACACAAGAGAAGTTCTGAGTGGTCGCTTGGGATAACCTATTATTCATCATATGGTAATTTGAGTGAGCGTTGAATATTATGGCCCTGATTTTCCATCCATTTATTTTATATAACATTTCTCCTCAAGGATAGAAGGCGATGTTGAACACTCTCGACTGGTAGCTGTCCAATCACAAGGCGCCTATAGATAAACAACCTCAGTACCGCGAGGAAGAGATGCTGCTTGCATAAGTATATTGCCTCATGTAATCAAAAAATGAAAACATACGTGTACACGGAGGTGACTTTGAGGTCTCACATATCACCTCCAGTGCTCAGGTACAACATCAATGTCGGCGCACAGCTCAGCAGACTTGTCGGCTGGTGGCCAGGGGGCCGGTCACAGGTTTGGGCATCCAGCTAAATTGTTTGGCCTAGCGCTGCAAAAAGAAAAAAAAAACTTTTGTGCCCTGAGGCCGCGCTAAAACAGGTCAGTCTTCAGTCAGGTTCACTTTAATTGGGAGAGAAATTACGGCTCAGCACTTGCACACAAACAATTGAGGAGATGGTCAGCGGAGGTTTGTATCAAAATGAATGCCCTAAATTTGTACCGCACGATTCCATCAGCAAAAACAAAAGTTGTTGACGAGACACTGGTTTGATGGCTTAAATGTCAGACTACACTAGTAGTTCATCTGAACGTCAAAAACCCGAGAGCTTTGTCTAACATATGCAGACAGGTGCATTGGAAAGTGGGCGTTTTGCACTTCTCTGGGTGTCATTACCTATCCATCCGCAGCCAATGAATAGTCACCTTCACATCCACTTTAACTTTTTCATGCAAGAATTTTTTTTTTCTTAAATGATTTTAATGACTTTCATATATTACAAGGGTCTCAATTGCGGCCCACGGGACAATAATATTTTAATATACCAATTTCTAGTACAGTGGCACCTCTACATTCGAAGTTAATTCGTTCCACGACCTGGTTTGTAAGTCTAAATGGTCGTATGTCGAGCAGGATTTTCCCATAAGAATACATTACACAGCCCGAAAACCTACACTCAATCCTGAATAAATACTGCTGGTATTATTGCAAATAGCAATTACACAGAACAAAACAAATAAATTATGAATAATAATCGGAATAATAACATAACAATATTAGTATTGTATTAAAGTATTAATAATAATGTGACAAATCGGGTTCTAATGTGGCGGATGGGTTTTGCGTGGTGTACCTGAATGCACCGCGTGGCTGACGTACCAGAATGAGAAAGGACTTTTTACTTTCACTTTTCATGTTCAACTGAAGCGGAAAATAGGTACGTTGTGTTGCTGAAGTTCTGAAATAAATGAGATAAAAACATGACGAAGCTGGCGATTTTTTGGCGGTTACGATAATAATTGTCAACTTAACTTATAAAGACTGGCAAACGGAGGTCGGAGGAAGACCGTCGAGATTGTAGACATTCTACGGCCGTATTGTTAAGCCAGTTCACGGATACGCACAATCAATGATAAGCCTCACCTTTTTCCTTTATTCACCACCTGCACCAATGTTGATTTCTCTCACAAGAAAATCTGCCTTAAATTCAATAGTAAGCACCACCTTTTTCCTTTTTTTTCACCACCTGCACTAACATTCTTGGGACCCATGTTGATTTCTCTCACAAGAAAAATCGGCTGTGCGGCCGTCTTGTGGGAAAACAGTAAAATTACGACACTGTCATAAATCGTTGTATTTCGAGTATTTAATCATATGTCGAGACAAAAGGACGAGTCAAATTTTACATCGTATGTCGAAAGGATTGTAGGTCGATGCGATCGTATGTCGAGGTACTACTGCAAATCGTTTTAAAGGGACTATACAGGATTTTTAGAGTTGATATAAAATACTTTTCTATCCCATACATGCTCCACCAATGCCCTGATGTGTACACAGAACGCTGACATTTTAAATGAGATTGCCCCAAAAAGCCATTTTTCTGCTCAAAAGAGAGTGTTCAGGTTTGGGTAAACACGTACCTGTTCACATCTCCGCGGCAGCAGCACTGTTTCACCGAGGCTACGCCTCGTCTCTGATTGGCAAAAACACTTTTCTAACCCACTTAAGACTTGCTCCTGTTTCTGATGCTGATTTCATGAGCCATATGCTCTTTCCTTCATGTTCTTGCTCGTACAAACATGCGCACCACGCATGAGCAGAATTTACGCTTTAAGCCGTAGATGGCAGTCACGGGTAAAAAAGTGACAAACTCCTTATAGTCCATTAAAAGCAACACTTTGGAGCTTTTCAGTTGTAGTCGATTTTAGCGACGCCAGTGGACAAAAGACTGTTTTGCCTTATGGAAGACAGCGTTTCCCGTGAGGACTAGCATTTCGTTACCCATGAGGACCAGCACACACCTGAATAGTGTCGTAAATTCATGATGGTCGCCGGCAGATGGATTAAACAACATTTCTGTGTCCAGCGGCTGTGTGAAGGATGAAAAGTGGTGTGGCTAAATAATAGCATATGACGGTTAGCAACCATGTGGCTTAGTGTGGCTAACCCCCCCAACCCCTCACTCATGAGTTCAGTATGGATGTGGGGGGCGTCATTCCGGTGAGTAAAAGTCGGGCCAATGTTTATTCTGTATATCCTGGTAGCCGCCCTTTCTTTTTCCTCCTCAGATGAAACTTTTTGTCTCTGCTGCTCTGCCATCTTTGCAGAATTCGTGCGAAAGCGTTAGCATTAACTTCCGTCTTTATAATAAATGGGGAAAGGGGGAAGTGACGTTTCCGTAAAGCAGTCAGCACAGTTGTAGGTTTTTTTTTTTGTGTGGTAGGGTTCCTGCCACCCTCCTCACAGTTAATTAGTGCCGGTGAAAGTGATACAGACACTCTCAAGTTATGAAAGAGGTGTCGTTAAACTAGTTGTTAGTTGACATATCCTCACAAATGATATGAAAATATTTTATAAAGGTAGAAAAGTTACCTAGTGTTGCTTTAAATAAATAGAATTAATCAAATGAACAGTCCATTTTGGAAGAAACTCAGTTATTTAAATAAAAATACAAAAAGTTTAAAAGGCACAAAAAAAAAAAAGGAATTTAAAAAAAATGTAAATAATTCTGCGAAAAAATTTGATTAATTTAAAAATTTTAAACTCCATAAAATAAATTAAAACAAATTGTCATACATAAAAAATGTGTGGGTCCGTTGTATTTTCCTCAGAGAATTTTATGTATTTTTAGTACATTTATTTATTTTATTTTGTTTTTATTTTATGAATCTCTTGTGACAGTACATAACTTAACTCTTTGGCAATAGACACCCAATCCATTTCAGCGGGGAGGGGCTGCCCAGGTAAAATGGATTGCTCGACAGGTGTTTTGATTTAAGATAATTATAACTTAATTGAATTATATTATTGAATAATTGAATAAATGTCCTTTGTAATGACTACAGTCCCTAAAAAGGATTACATGTAGGAATGCACTGGTATGGTCCAGTCCAGAAAGTTTTTCTGTCGTAATGTCATATTTACCATTTTCAAGTAAACAAAAATAAAAATATTTCTTAGTCAAATATCCCCAAAATGCATTTGCCTATTCATATATATATATATATATATATATATATATATATATACAGTATTTATTTTTATCTGGAGAGATAACTCACGCAGCGAACAATGCTTGTCAGCAGATTTGGCCTGGCCCGGCTCGTCCCGCTCAGCTCCGTCTGTCTTTATTTTTAAAATTTTTTTCATTTACGCTCTTCTCGCTCGCCTCGCGTTGTGCAGCATGTTCCCCTGGTGCTTCAGACGGGTTAAGGAGCGAAGTGAGCATATCCACGGTAATCCCTTATTTGCTTGATGAACATATTTGTTTACTCCAGGGTGCTCACACTTAGCGGTAATTACATCGGCCTATCTTGCGCGCTAATTACTGGGTTTGTAGTACAATTGAGGGCCTCAAAGTCAAGCACTCCTTTGTCTGAAAATGTTGCGTTTAATTTCCACTCTCGGCATTAGGTTGACTCACTCAACAGACATTTTTTAAAGAAGTTAATGTAGCACAAATTTGATTAAATGTGTGTTTGGATCTCTATCTTTTGGTAGTTAACAGCACCAACAGCTACTGCCAAGACTAACATGGTAAATGGCTAACTGCTGGTGTGCTAACACAAACAACAGTCGAATTCAACTCACCAATACCCTCTTAACAGGCGCGCTGTCAATGGAAAATGGCTCATCTTTGGCAGCGTCTACCTACAAATTGACAACATATCAGATGTTATGGTAAAATAGCACTTTCCTAAGTGCCTAGCTGTAGCTGCTCCTGGTGCAGCGAGCAATCATGAACACACAGGAATTTGTTGTGTTCAGGTCCAATTCCAAATAGGGGACAAATAAGTGTCCTGCTTGAGACTGCACAGGATGCGGAACGAGGCGTTTAAATGAAGGACGTCCCTGCATAATGCAGGACATATTGCCACTCCACCTAGGGTTGCCAACTCACAGAAAAAAAAATATAGGAGATATAGATAGAGTCTGATGACCCGATAAACGTCACCTTTTAATTTTCTGTACGTGAAGAGTGATTTTGATTCATAATTATAATAACTTTTCTCAAACCTGAATTAATTAGGTACATTTATGAATGATATAAGCACACGGAAAAACAATACCGTAATTTTCGGACTAGTAGCCGCTACTTTTTCCCCCCATTCTGAGTTTTATAGTCCAGTGCGGCTTATTTGTTGATTTATTTGGGTTAATAGGTAACTTTACAGTGAGGCAAATAAGTATTTAGTCAACCACTAATTGTGCAAATTCGCCCACTTGAAAATATTAGAAAGGCCTGTAATTGTCAACATGGGTAAACCTCAACCATGAGCGACGGAATGTGGAGAAAAAAAAAACAGAAAATCACATTGTTTGATGTTTAAGGAATTTATTTGCAAATCATGGTGGAAAATAAGTATTTGGTCAATACCAAAAGTTTATCTCAATACTTTGTTATGTACCCTTTGTTGGCAATAACAGAGGCCAAACGTTTTCTGCAACTCTTCACAAGCTTTTCACACACTGTTGCTGGTATTTTGGCCCATTCCACCATGCAGATCTCCTCTAGAGCAGTGATGTTTTGGGGCTGTCGTTGGGCAACACGGACTTTTAACTCCCTCCACAGATTTTCTATGGGGTTGAGATCTGGAGACTGGCTAGGCCTCTCCAGGACCTTGAAATGCTTCTTACAAAGCCACTCCTTTGTTGCCCTGGCTGTGTGTTTGGGATCATTGTCATGCTGAAAGACCCAGCCACGTCTCATCTTCAATGCCCTTGCTGATGGAAGGAGATTTTCACTCAAAATCTCTCGATACATGGCCCCATTCATTCTTTCCTTTACACAGATCATTCGTCCTGGTCCCTTTGCAGAAAAACAGCCCCAAAGTATGATGTTTCAGCCCCCATGCTTCACAGTGGGTATGGTGCAATTTATTATTCTTTCTCCTCCAAACACGAGAACCTGTGTTTGCACCCAAAAGTTCTATTTTGGTTTCATCTGACCATAACACATTCTCCTAGTCCTCTTCTGGATCATCCAAATGCTCTGTAGCGAACCGCAGACGGGCCTGGACGTGTACTTTCTTCAGCAGGGGGACACGTCTGGCAGTGCAGAATTTGAGTCCCTGGTGGCACATTGTGTTACTGATAGTAGCCTTTGTTACTGTGGTCCCAGCTCTCTGTAGGTCATTGTCTAGGTCCCCCCGTGTGGTTCTGGGATTTTTGCTCCCCGTTCTTGTTATCATTTTGACGCCACGGGGTGAGGAAGGAGTTGAAAGTCCGTGTTGCCCAACGACAGCCCCAAAACATCACTGCTGTAGAGGAGATATGCATGGAGGAATGGGCCAAAATACCAGCAACAGTGTGTGAAAAGCTTGTGAAGAGTTAGAGAAAACGTTTGGCCTCCGTTATTGCCTACAAAGGGTACATAACAAAGTATTGAGATGAACTATTGGTATTGACCACATACTTATTTTCCACCATGATTTGCAAATAAATTCTTTAAAAATGAAACAATGTGATTTTCTGCTTTTTTTTCTCACATTCTGTCTCTCATGGTTGAGGTTTACCCATGTTGACAATTACAAGCCTCTGTAATATTTTCAAGTGGGAGAACTTGCACAATTAGTGGTTGACTAAATACTTATTGGCCCCACTATATTTGACGGCGGAGTAATAAGACTGCCATTAGACCGTCATAATTATGACATGACACTAATGATGACATGACTCTGTCATGGGCATTAACGAATGCTTATGGACATATGTCATTAAACTGCGTATGACACCAAAAAGCATGTTTACTTCATATTTCACGGTGTGTTTTATGTGTGGAAGCGATCATTTTATTTATTCAATTTTTGAATCCCGCGCCATAAAAATAAGTGACTTCCGGCTTCAGTCTCGGGTTTAGGACGAATGCGAATGTGACGTCACCCAGGTCAGCATCTCATAATACAGCATTGCTTTATAGCATGCAGATGGACTAGGGATTCAGCTGATTAATTCGATTATTTTTCGTATCACGCCAGCCAAACGGCTGCAGAAAATTGTTGTTGCACCAGGAAGAGGCGTGTGAGCCCTTTTGGGTTTCAAAAGGTTCCCGTTCACCGTGGATTTTGGCCAAATCTATACTCAGCTTATTACCCACTTTGTGTGTCCGTTGTTCTGTCAAATTTCCAACCCCATCAGAAATTGAAAGTTTTTGTTAAAAATGGCCACTAATACAGCAATTACAAAGTAAACACTACAAACTTTCTTTAAATAAAGGACTATTTACTTACGTTTGATCATGGACGGACATGTAGAAAACTTCTCCGACACATCCTGCCATGTTAGCTGCACAACAACTGCCGCCGCTCTCTGTCTTCGCCGTGTAGTAAAGCATTATTTTATGCCATATTCGTGTTGACCATGTGGCAGCTACATGCTCCTCCGACGTTGGCCGTTACTCTCCAGCTGCTTCCCCAGCGAGTTCTCCTGCCCATAGCAGGGGAACGAGCTGTAACTTACTTGCCGCCGGGCAGGTTGCCGATCAGTGAAGACAATCGACAACCCCGTCGCCGTGTGAGATGATCCGGGCTAGTTTTGTGTGATTTTTTTCCCCTCAAAAAGCGAAAATAAGACTTTGGGATGTCACTCGGTTTGGCTGCTTTGGGTAATCTGGCAAATTATGTCACTGACTCCGTTTATGTTCGGCTCAAAAAGTGAGATAATTTGCTGGATAACACAAAAATGACATCTGTCATAAGCATTCATTAATGCTCCTGGCAGTGTCATGTCATAAATAAGATGGTCTTATGACAGTCATATCAAGTCACTCTTTAAATAAATTCTGACCAAATACCATATCTAGCAATTAATGAAACAATTGGAAAAGTAACTGAAGAAATAATTTGCACAGAACAAGAATTTTGACTGTTATTTTCATCAGTAGCACTGCAATGCATGCTAGGAGGCATGTTGGACAACAACGTTTACAGCAGGTGGCTGACGCGTCACCATATCACAGGGCAGACTTAACAACCTAGCCATGCTCTCCATTGAGCGTGAGCTTGCTCAAAAACTGGATTTCACCGATGTTATAAATGACTTTGGTGTCAAAAAAATCTAGGCGCATCACTGTTTGAGGGCTTGATAACCCAAGGGATGTGGAGAGGGCAGGCACAGGATGTTTAATTATACTGTTTTGTTGCTTAGCAGCCAGACATAGCGCTCTCAGTTGTATTGTAGCCTACATGGGACAATAGATGGAAATTGTATTTTTATATTGTGTCACATCACATTACGGTCTGTTAAATTAAACTGTCCATCTCAAATTAAATAATTTGAAAATTTACATTGTCATTGATTGCAAAGCGTTAAAAGTACTGAATATGTTGTCGTGACAAGCCGGTGGCAGGGTTGGGGTGGGGTGGGACGGCCTTATAATGGTCTCTTGTCCCCAGGCCCCTGCAAGTCTGTTGACAGCTTATTGTCCAGTGCGGCTTATCTATGAACAAATGTCGTTTACATGTCAAATTTGGTGGGTGGCGGCTTATAGTCAGTAGCACCTTATAGTCCGAAAATTACAGTACTTATACCTGCTCTGCAGTTGGCTATTGCCTAGCATTCCTGGCAACCAATTGGCTAAGAGGGACCTCCACTGTATGTGTATATGTGTATACCAGCGTCCTCTTCATTTGCCCCCCGTGTTCTGACAGATTTACATGGGTGTATTAACTTTGATTCTTTATTCTTGGCTTTTTACATAATGAATAACTTGTTTTATGTTCATTGTACAATAATCTAATTGTAACATGTATTTGATGCATTTTTATGGGTTATAAAATATTTGTCTGAATTTGGGAGGGCTTTGGACGGATTAGGGCATTCCATGGAAACGCGTCTCTACTTACAGAAAGTTAAGAACTACCTCCAGAACCACTTAATTTCATGAGTAGAGGTACCACTGTAGAATGATTTATTCACATCTTACATGGAAATGAACGAGAGAAGATTTCTCACTTTGGCACTTTCTACCCAAACGTTTGAACAATGAAATACTGTACTACATTTATCAGCGACTATAACTTTTATTCATAATCTTTTATCTAATTTATGTCCATATTAAACATTAATGTCTTTCTAACACAGAGACATGACAAGACGACTTCTTGGTTTACAGGGGATGTCATCAAATTTTACATTCAACTAGAATGTGACATTTTTAAAATGAAGTTCTGATGTGGACATTTTCTCACAACCCTAAACTTTAAAATAGTTTTCCTAAGTCAACTCATTGGCTGCCAGGGATGGTGAAAGACGTCCAATCCATGTCAACTGGGAGAGGCTGGCAGCAAATGATCGCTGCCAGCCTCTCCCAGTTGGCAAGGATTGGACGTCTATCACCGTTAATGGCACTGAAACGTGATCATCCTCCTACAGTGGTATGAAAAAGTATCTGATCGTTTTGGAATTTCTCACATTTCTGCATAAAATCACCATCAAATGTGATCTGATCTTTGTCAAAATCACACAGATGAAAAAAACTGTGTTCTTTAACTAAAACCACCCAAACATTTATAGGTTTTCATATTTTAATGAGGATAGTATGCAAACCATGAGAGAAAGGGGGAAAATATGTAAGTGAACCATCACATATAAATATTTTGTGCCCCCCCCCCCCCACTCCCTTTTGGCAGCAATAACTTCAACCAGACGCTTCCTGTAGCTGCAGATCAGTCCGCACATCGATCAGGACTAATCTTGAACCATTTTTCTCGACAAAACTGCTGTAGTTCAGTCAGATTCCTAGGACATCTGGCATGAATCGCTGTCTTCAGGTCATGAAACAGCATCTCAATGGGGTTCAAGTCTGGACTTTGACTTGGCCACCTCAGAACATGTATTTTGTTCTTCTGAAGTTGATTTACATCTGCGTTTCTGGTCATTATGTTGTTGCAGCATCGATCATCTTTTTAGCTTCAACTGTCTGACAGGCGGCCTCAGGTTTTCCTTCAAAACATCCTGTTAAACTTTTGAATTTATTCTTCCATTAAAGATTGCAAGTTGTCCAGGCCCTGAGGCAGCAAACAGCCCCAAAATATGATGCCCCCTCTACCATGCTTCACGGTGGGGATGAGGTGTTGATTTTGGTGAGCTGTTCCATTTTTCCTCCACACATGATGTTGTGTGTTACTCCCAAACAATTCAACTTTGGTTTCATCAGTTCACAAAATATTTTGCCAAAACTTCTATGGAGTGTCCAAGTGCCTTTTTGCGAACATTAAACAAGCAACTATGTTTTTTTTGTTTGTTTGTTTGTTTGTTTTTTTGACAGCAATGGCTTTCTCCACGGAGTCCTCTCATGAATACCATTCTTGGCTATAGTTTTATAGTTAATGTGTGCACAGAGATATTGGATTGTGCCAGTGATTTCTGTAAGTCTTTAGCAGACACTCTAGAGTTCTTTTTTTTACCTCTCTGAGTATTCTGCGCTGAACTCTTGGCGTCATCTTTGCTGGACAGCCACTCCTTGGGAGAGAAGCAACAGCGCCAAACTCTCTCCATTTGTAGACAAATTCTCTGACTGTCGAATGATGAATATCCAGACTTTTAGTGATGGTTTTGTATCCTTTCCCAGCTTTATACAAATCACGAATCCTTGATCGCAGGTCTTCGACGGCTCTTTTGACGGAGCCATGATGAACATCAGAAAATGCTTCTCATCAAGACATTTCTTACCAGGTGTGTGTTTTATAGGGGGCAGGGCAGCTTCAAACCACTCATCATTGATTGGGCACCCACCTAACATAAATTGTTTGGTAAAAATTAGTTTCTATTGTTCTTTAAGTCTCCTTAGGCAGAGGGTTCACTTAGTTATTTTTCCCCCTTCTGTCATTGTTTGCATGCTATCCTCATTAAAATATGAAAACCTATAAATATTTGGGTGGTTTTAGTTAAAGCAGAAACTTTTTTCATCTGTGTGATTTTGACAAAGATGGTCAATCATGGTGATATTATGTAGAAATGTGAGAAATTTCAAAGGTTCAGATACTTTTTTATAGAAGTGTACCTGTCCCTCACATAAACTTTTTTTGAGCCGGATGTGCCGCTCCGAAACTCCGGCAGAGGTCATTGTGTAGGAGAGCCCGACGGGCCGCCACCGGCGCCACGCTGCTCGGCCGAGACGTCGGCGAGGAGCTAATCTGAGAAAGCGGAGGAGGGGAAATCGTAGGGATTAGGCTGCTCTGTTATTGTCTGTTTGATGAGGGATTAAATATGGTTAATCCAGACCTTCATATGGGATTCCTTATTTAAGATAGTACAGTTCCATCAATTTGCTTCACTGAGTTGCTCTCACTCACTTTTTTTCTTCTAGTGATCAATATATTTGCGTTGTTGTTTCCATTTACCGTGATTATGATCTATAAGGTTTGTTAATAAACGGAAACAACAAGTAGGCCCCTGGCCACATTTTTGTTTTTATGAAGGTATCCAATTTTAAACTAATCAATTGAGAATATGCCAGAGAAGGAATACGCGTTCGAATATTAATCAAAGAGACTGACACATGGCGACGGACCATTTACTAACTTTAAATGTTTACGACTGCAACGTACGCATATGTCTTTAGGTAAGTCGTTAAAAGGACAAGTTCCATTTTGCTGAGTCAACACCGAGGTATTCATCTTTATTGTTGTTTGAACTCAGTCAATACCTCAAGAAAAGTGGTTTCGCTGAGCGTAAAAAGAAAATGATCTCATTGATACGTGCTGGAAGTCAATTCCAGGCTTTTATGCGCTGCACAGGAAACAGATGTAGATATATTTCATGGCGCCCCTTCTTGCTAACCTCCCAAAATATGCTTACTAGTGACAGGCAAATAAAGCCACATATGTAGGTTTAAAAAATTTCATAAAACAAAGCCTGTTTAACAATCGGAGCGTGTGGCTGGGAGTCAATCAATCATATGTTTATATCCGCAACAGCCGCTTGTAAAATCCCCGCCATTACCCTCCCCCTCCACTTCCACTCTGTCCCCTTACCGTCTTCCGTTTTAGAGCAGTTGGCATCATTAATGGGAGGGATTGCCAGTAAATTGGCAACAATGAAAAGACAAATGATGAGTGGCAGAGTGCCGCAAAGCGAGCAGGGAGGAATTAGGACTATTTGAATAATTCAGCCCTCCCGTGGCCGCTGTGACAGGAGTGTTAGTCTGAGGGAAAGCCCGCTGCTTGAGAAATGACAAGCTGTAATGGAACGTAAGCACGCGTCGCTGCGTGTTAGCCTTAGCCCACGAGCTTACTTCATTTGCTTTGTTAGGGATTCACTCAGGGGAGCCGCCGGGACAACCGCAAAGTGACGAGTTAGGTGTTTTTAAAGGTACACTCGGGAATAGTACATTGGACTTTTCTACCTCATTATACGTCAACATTACTTTGGGATTTTTGGACTTTTTCTTATTATGTTATGACTTTATTTGAGAAATGCTAGCAATGTAAATCACCAATTTCATGACGATTTTTTTTTTGGGGGGGGGGGGACAATATGATATTTCCCAATATTGCAGTATCCCTCATTTCAGTTTGATTCAAGGGCCTTTGATCTTCAACCGTTTTAGATATAGTAGTCACTACAGTGGACAGCTATTCAAAAGTTTCGGTTTATTACCGCAATTTTCGGACTATAAGACGCTACTTTTTCCCCTCGTTTTGAATCCCACGCCTAATAATCCAATGCGTCTTACTTGTTGATTTATATAGGTTAAAAGGTAACACTTTGTTTGACAGCAGCATCATAAGACTGCCATAGGACCGTCATAATTATGACATGACACTATCATGGGCATTAACGTATGCTTATGACAGATGTCGTTAAGTGTCATCCGGCAAATTACGTCACTAACTCCATTTATGTCCAGCTCGGATCTTTTACATATGTTCAAAAGGGAGATAATTTGGTGGATGACACAAATGACATCTGTCATAAGTATTCATTAAGGCTCATGGCAGTGTCATGTCATAATTATGATGGTCTTATCATCTTATGACAGTCTTATGGTGCCACTGTCAAATAAAATGTTATTAAATTTCATAACTAGCAATGAATGAAACAACTAGAACAGTAACTGAAGAAATAATTAGCCCAGAACATGAATTTTCATTTGTTATTCACATCTGTAACGCTGCAATACATGCTAGGAGGCATGTTAGCCGACAATAGTGTTGACAGCAGGTGGCAGCAGAAGTTGACCGTCTCCTCAAAGAGAACGGTAATTGCCAAATTGAAGTTTCTTGAAGCAAGGAAGCTTTGCAGCTAGTTGGTTCAAAGCTTCATGGTGGTCCATTTGGTCTTATGACAGTCAAATGATGCTGCTGTCAAATAAAGTGTTACTGGATGATATCTTTTGGTGTAAATATCTCATAATACAGTGAGGACAGCTGTGTCTTATAGTCCAGTGATCTATGAACAATGCCATTGTCGTGTCAAATCAGGTGCGCCTTAAAGTGTGAAAATTACAGTGTGATGGCCATCAATCAAAACAAATTAACCATCAGCCCAGCATGTGTGTAGAAAGACTTGGTTCAACGCACTTTACTTGACGTCTTGCTAGCGGTACACAGGTGCTCTCGTTCTTCGATGATGAGTGTCGGCTCAGTCACGTTATGTTAATAGTCAGTGTGCGCATGTGTATATTCAAAAGAAAATTTAATAACGATATTTACAAAACTAAAGTTATGTCGAGAGTCCCGTTAGCTTGTACACGTGCGCGTGTGCGCGTGTCAATTTGCGTGCCTTCGTGTCTGTGAGCGTGTGAGCGTGGTTGAAAATCCGTATCGTCTTCCTCTATTCTACCAACTCACTGGGCTTTGCTCTCCCGAAAATCTCTTCCTGTTATCACTTTCGTACCGGAAGTGCGCCTCCGATTTCAAAATAAAACTTTTCTCTCATAACCAACCAAAATTCAATCTGAAGTGTTATTCATTCTTCATAATCGGAAGTCATATTCTTCATAATTATTTTAATTTTACAACAACACTTATTTTGGCTCCAACATACAGTATTTGGAAATCATTTAAGTTGTTACATTTATCATTATTAAAGCAACTACTAGGACATCTCAATACAATTAGCCATAATATAATAATAATAATAAAAATGATAATAATAATCATATAATCGGTTTGATATCGGTATCGGATTTTTGGCATTGGACAACATCGGGATTTCAGTTAAAAAGTCATTATCGGACAACTCTACTTAAGACCTATAGAGCAAGTATTTTTGTATTTTTGTTCATTTATAAAAATAATCTTTTATCAACAATAACAATGATCATTATATATATTTTTAATTCACTCATCATAATTGTATTATTACATCGTCATTATGTAGCTATGAATGAATAATTAGCACAATGTTAATCAAAACAAAAATATTAAAATAAATAGTTTCTCCACAGTATTTTTAACTCACTGAATTAGATTGTGTCCAATTCATTTAAACCAAGAAGACTAGCTGTGAATGGTCAATGGTCTAAATTTATAGAAAAAACAACAAAAAAATATATACGTAATGCATGCATGAAAGGGCGTGACAATGTTATGTAAATATTTAACACTATCAGGTACATGACGTTTTTGGAGAATGTTGTCCATTCTGATATGTGAATAAAAGCCATTCATTTTAAAAACATCTAAAAGATGAGGATGTTCATCAGCATTAGGCATTCTGATCGATTTTATTGGATTGTTGCTTAACCAATCAGTGTATACAGTTATATCCAAATTGATAATACATCATGGATGTTACTTTGTATGCATGGTTAACCCCTGAATATTGTTCTATTTATGTTCTTAAAATATCATTTCATAAGCAATGTTTTTTTATGAAGTGCCCATGACTTCATTATTGCTGCTGTTCACCTGTGATTAAAAAAAAATTGTAAAGACTACTGTAGTGCCTCAGTTTAATTCATTACAACTCAAAATAATCACTTCAGTTACATCACAAATCGTATTTCAAGTTGATCCGTTAAAGCCTTTTCACCTAAATACAAAAATTGTTCAAAATGTGTCTGTCACAAAAAATGCATACTCAATTGGATTTAGGTCGGGGGACTGACTTCAGCATTGCAAGTAATCTACTCTTTGCTTTTTTCGTTTGCTTTCGCAGTGTGAAGCGCCCAGCAATGAGTTCAAAAGCATCACCAGTTGCATAACTACGTAACCATTCAGTGGCGATATGCCGCGTCGCTCAGTGTGCGACGGCCTTTTGCATTCTTCCCTGCAGCCAGCTCTTTTCCAAACTTTCGCACAACTTTTTCGAGGGGTAAAAAAAAAAACAACCGCGAAAAATAAAACAGCTACTCCTCAAACTCTTCCCACCACCGTGTGGTGTGCTCCATGGAGCAACGGACCAGTTGAACAGTGTGTCTCTGCGTGGGATTGTGTGAATGTGGGTCCAGTGACAGCTCAGTCCCTCACCTGTCCCCTGTAGCGCTACCAAGGGACCGCCCCCCACTTTTCCCCCCTGTCTCAATGGGGCAGAGAGGGGACACCCTAGACACCTCCCTTGCACTCCACTGCTGGCTTTGAACACTCTCTTCCACTTCAATGGCAACTTGTCGAAAAAAAACCTCCCTGGCTCCGTTTCCTCACACAGAAAGAGTTCCCTCTCTTCTCCGGGCCTTCTCTGCTGGCACCTGTAATTATCTTATGCCTGGGAGACAGGTTTTAAGCAGAGGTGTCAGGACAGGTGCTTTCTGACAGCCGCCCATGATTAGGAGAATTCCGCAGTTCTGTCAGCACTCGCCACGGGGAAGCGCCGCTCCTTGTTGTCACCGCTACAATAGCGACTCTTAATTTGTTGACGGATCGGTAGTCACCGAGGGCGAGGTGGCGGTGCCAGCCCCAAACAACGGGCCCTCTGGGGGGTGTCGAATGGCGCCCCAAGGGGGGATAAAAAGAAGTATTCCATAGTTGGAGAGTCCAAACTTACCCAGTTCTGTCCTACTTAGCTCATACGTACACTTTTCGAGATACTTTTTGCATCCCTCCCACTCGCTGCCATCACTTCACCTGTCTTTCTCTCCGTGCTCTTTACCGCTTTTTGTTCAAGCGCCTGTCCCGTAAATTGGACTTCGCTTCTCTGCTCTTACAATTGAAGTAGTTTTTCACAAGGTGATGTGTTGGTATGCTAGCGTCTGCTGCTGGTGTTTTGTGAACATACTGCAGCGAGGAGGAGTTCCTTGTTAGCTACCGTGTCGCCATCACAAATGATTTGGATTGTACACACTTAGGAAGTGAAAAAATGTGATTCTACCTTTTTATGTTCTTTAACGCACTGCTGATAGATGTCCAATCCATTTTGACTGGGAGTGGTTGACAGCAAATGATGACTTGAGGCTTATTGTCCAGTGCGGCTTATACAGTTGTGGTCAAAAGTTTACATACACTTGCGAAGAACATAATGTCATGGCTCTCTTGAGTTTCCAGTTATTTATACAACTCTGATTTTTCTCCGACAGAGTGATTGGAACAGATACTTCTTTGTCACAAAAAACATTCATGAAGTTTGGTTCTTTTATGACTTTATAATGGGTTAACAGAAAAAGTGATCAAATCTGCTGGGTCAAAAATATACATACATGGATCTGAAAAAGCGAATCATTGACTTGGACAAGTCAGGAAAGTCACTTGGAGCCATTTCAAAGCAGCTGCAGGTCCCAAGAGCAACAGTGCAAACAATTGTTTGTAAGTATAAAGTGCATGGCACTGTTTCGTCACTGCCACGATCAGGAAGAAAAAGCAAGCTATCACCTGCTGCTGAGAGAAAATTGGTCAGGAGGGTGAAGATTCAACCGAGAATCACCAAAAAGCAGATCTGCCAAAAATTAGAAGCTGCTGGAACAAGGTTTTGTCGCCTACACAAAGTAGTGTAATAATTGAACAAAATATGTACTTCAAATACAAAAATATGTTGCATAACATAAGCGAATTATGTAGTGGTTCTGTGAGATCCAAATTTAATATTTTGTATGACTTCCATGGGCTTCGGCAAGGATTCATACAATTTATTGATGAAGTCATCAGGAACATCAAAGAAAGCAGTCTTGCATGCCTCCCAGAATTCATCAACATTCTTGGGTTTCGTCTTCCATGCTTCCCCTTTCATCCTACCCCAGACATGCTCAATGATGTTCATGTCTGGTGCCTGGGCTGGCCAGTTCTGGAGGATCTTGATCTTCTTTGCCTTGAGGAACTTTGAGGTAGAGATTGAAGTATGCGATGGAGCACCATCCTGCTGCAGAATTTGTCCCTTCTTATAGTTAGGAATGTAAGAGGCAGCTAAGATTTGTTGATATTTCAGACTATTTATCTATCAGGGTGCAGACAATCAAAAAACCATGTAGCATTTGCCAAGGCCCACAGCCTGACAAAAGGATGGACGCTGGGCAAAAGGCATAAGTGGCAAAAGGTGGATTTTTCAATGAATCTTCCATTGAATTACACCACAGTCGCCGCAAATATTGCAGGAGACCTACTGGAGCCCGCATGGATCCGAGATTCACTTAGAAAACAGTGAAGTTTAGTGGTGGCGAAATCATTGTCTGGGGTTACATCCAGTATGGGGTGTGCGAGAGATCTGCAGGGTGGAGGGCAACATAAATAGTCTGAAATATAGACAAATCTTAGCTACCTGTTACATTCCTAACCATAAAAAGGGACAGATTCTGCAGCAGGATGGTGCTCCATCGCATACTTCAATCTCTACCTTAAAGTTCCTCAAGGCAACGAAGATCAAGATGCTCCAGGACTGGCCAGCCCAGTCACCACACATGAACATCATTGAGCGTGCCTGGGGTAGGATAAAAGCGAAAGCATTGAAGACGAAACCCAAGAATGTTGATTAATTCTGGGAGGCATGCAAGACTGCTTTCTTTGATGTTCCTGATGACTTCATCAATAAATTGTATGAATCCTTACCGAAGCCCATGGAAGTCATACAAAATATTAAATTTGGATCTCACAGTACCACTACATAATTCGCTTATATTATGTAACACACGTCTAGTCTTCGCTGTCCATCTTGTAGCTTTAGCCGGAAGAACAAAGAAAGTGCGCTCGATGTGTTTACCTTCGTGTCCCGTACTGTGCTAGATCTATTTCGTGAGCTCGCTGTAACGATTTTGTGCACATGAAATCAATACTTAATGCGCACGAACTATTAACTAGTGCATACGTTGTACAAACTCGTTTACACAAAGTACTAGTTCGTTCACATAAACTAGTTTTTATTTTTTTCATTCATGTCATGTCTGGGGCTTCGTAAATACGTGCCCTGCAAGGGTAAAAAAAATAGGTTGTTTTTTTTTTCATTCATGTCATGTCTGGGGCTCTGTAAATAAGTGCCCTGCAAGGGTAAAAAAAATTTTTAAAAGTCATATTTTGTGCATGGAAGGTTTGATTTGATATATTTTTTAATCGATGCCCCATCCTTAAAGTTTCACATTTCTCTGATTTCCACAGTCATAATTAGGGTTGTTCCGATCATGTTTTTTTGCTCCCGATCGTTTTAGTTTGAGTATCTGCCGATCCCGATATTTCCCGATCCAATTCCTTTTTTTTTTTTTTTTTTTTGCTCCCAATTCAATTCCAATCATGCCCGATAATTTTTCCCGATCATTTACATTTTAGCAATGCATTAAGAAAAAAATGAATAAAACTCGGACGAATATATACATTCAACATACAGTACATAAGTACTGTATTTGTTTATTATGACACTAAATCCTCAAGATGGCATTTACAATATTAACATTCTTTCTGTGAGAGGGATCCACCGATAGAAAGACTTGTAATTCTTAAATGATAAATGTGACTTTGTATATTGTGACTAAATATTGCCATCTAGTGTATTTGTTGAGCTTTCAGTAAATGATACTGTAGCCATTTAACTTCTGCCCAAATGCATTCTTTCTGTGAGAGGGATCCACCGATAGAAAGACTTGTAATTCTTAAATGATAAATGTGACTTTGTATATTGTGACTAAATATTGCCATCTAATGTATTTGTTGAGCTTTCAGTAAATGATACTGTAGCCATTTAACTTCTGCCCAAATGCATGATGGCAAGTGCAACCATGACTGTGCATCGTGGTACCAATTGATATATCTTCTCTGCGTTGGGAAATAACACAGTGTGTTAAGAAAAAGATCAACTACTACCTTTCTTCCCTACATTGCTTCCCACGATAATTCTAGTCATTGGGAGGGGGGTTGTGAGGCTTTAGCCATTTAAAAAAGGCTCCAAAGGCTGCCAAAATTCACTCTACTCATTATACGCTGCCTTTAAGCTCTATATACTGTATGGGTAAAACGGCGCCATTATAGATTGAACGCAACAATGCGTGAGTGGGTCGTGCAGCGCATGCGTTAACTGCGTTAAATATTGTAACGTGATAAATGGAAAAAAATATTAATTCTCGCCATTAACGCGATAAATTTGATAACCCTACCTTAAACTAAAGACTCTGGAAGAGTGTAACACATTATGTCTGTAACGTTAAATACAATTAGAAAACGATTTAATTAAAAATATATATATATTAGGGCTGTCAAACGATTAAAATTTTTAATTGAGTTAATTACAGCTTAAAATTAATTAATCGTGATTAATCGCAATTAATCGCAATTCAAATCATCTCTAAAATATGCCATATTTTTATGTAAATTATTGTTGGAATGGAAAGATAAGACACACGATGGATGTATACATACAACATACTGTACATCAGTACTGTATTTGTTTATTGTAACAATAAATCCACAAATGGCATTATTAACATTTTATCTGTTAAAGTGATCCACGGATAGAAAGACTTGTAGTTCTTAAACGATAAATGTTATAGTTACAACTTATAGTAATTTTATATTAAAACCCCTCTTCATGTTTTCATTTTAATAAAATTTGTAAAAATTTCAATCAAAAGTAGAGTTAATATAATAATAAGAAGAATAAAAATAACAATAATAAAAATAGAGTGAAAAGTTTTACGTGTATTTTGCATAGCTATTTTGATATGGAATGCCAGTTCATTTTGCATTGTTGTTTAACTGTGTGTCAGAATAGGGCCTCATTACTATAGACTGAAGTGCTTTTCTTTTTGTGAACATTATTTTTTTTTGAGAGCGATAGGAATATTATTTTTGTTGTGCTTTCACTAAATGATACTTATGTTTGTTGTGAAGGAGTTGCCGAAGCTTATGCCAATAAACGGCGCGGTCCTAAGAACGCCTGTGTCCACTCGCCTTTATTGTATAACATATACAGTGGGGAGAACAAGTATTTGATAACACTGCCAATGGGTTTTCCATCCGTATCTGTACATATCTTACCCAAAATACAACAAGAGACACATAATTGTCACTAAAAGAAAGAAAACTTACCGAAATATGTGTGGAGCACAAATAGCAATTTGCATTGCATTGTGAATACAGCATAAACGTCTCACAACTACTAATTCTCCCACGTTTAGAAGAAATAACATGAGTATGGAACGGCACTGCCCCCAAGCGGCCGGTGGCATTCTCTTCACTCTTAATGTCCATAAACAGCCTCATTGTAATCTGTTTGAGGCAATATGCGAGCGGGTCATTCATTGCATGCGTTAATTGCATCAAATATTTTAACGTGATTAATTTAAAAAATCAATTAACGCCCGTTAACGCGATAATTTTGCCAGCCCTAATATCAGAGGTTGAGCTAGACATTTTTGTTGTCTGTCATTTTGACTGACAGGGTCATAAAAATCCAGTCATAATCTATTTTTACCAGTCACTTAAATTTTTAAAATGATAATGATGACATATTCAATAGTATTTAGTTTTCATTCATTTTTAATTAATACTGTAACGCTTGTTTGGCGGTGAAAAATTAGACACGGAAGTTGTATTTTTCTCCCTCTTTTTACTCTGCTTACCGCCAACAACACCAACAAAACAACTCCACTCCCAAAGAAAAAGAGGCAGCTATATAGACCCCAATCACCAACGTCACACAATGATCTTAATTGTGGTTGTCAGCCCAAAATCTTCTAAATATATATTAAATGCATCTTACCAGATATAAAATGGCTACTACATAGTCTGTGGATCGTTTGGTGCCCAGATTTCTTGTCGAATTACAGCAGTCCATCTCGCTCTCCTCTTCGGGTCTCTCAGAATACGGTAGAACTTCAAGTCTCTCCGTCTATCTTCTCTGTTACTGCAACCAACCGCCACACACGCCTTCGCCATTTTGATTATTAATGTTAACGAGCAGAAAAACACGCCGTAATAGGAGGCATGTACGTAGCGGTAATGTGTAAACACGACGAGCTGACGGACAATATGGCTGCTCCAGTCAGGGGGCGGAGTTGTGACGTCATGTGATTGGGGTCTATAGACAAGTTTCCTGAGCGAAATACGGGCGCCGCCATCTTGGAAAATGTCTGCTTCGCACTTCCGGTCCGGTCGCGTAGCAGTGTATTAGCAGTGTATTGACGACGATAAAACTACGAAATCAAGCCAGAGAAACCCATGGAATCTTCAAAAATTGATTCAGCACGACCTAGATGACACGTAGATGAGATTGGATGGCAGTTCGTGTCACTTCGTTGATCATTCGTGGACAAAATTATTAACAACGGTCAGCCTGTGTTAACGTGAGGAATGGATTGATACTACGGCCATTAGTGACCAAAATGTGGTGAAATTACAAGTTATATTACATTTGCCGACTGCAGAAGGGCTGACATGGATTGTTTTGTTACAAGGAAATGCTACAAGGTTATGTACATATGATGTAAACACAAATAGTATGTCATTCTTTTTTTTATTGCAGGCATTGATCGCAATAAAACATTTAGACTAGGGCTGTCAAACGATTAAAATTTTTAATCGAGTTAATTACAGCTTAAAAATTAATTAATCATAATTAATCGCAATTAATCGCAATTCAAACCATCTATAAAATATGCCACATTTTTCTGTAAATTATTGTTGGAATGGAAAGATAAGACAAGATGGATATATACATTCAATATACGGTACATAAGGACTGTATTTGTTGATTATAACAATAAATCAACAAGATGGCATTAACATTATTAACATTCTGTTAAAGTGATCCATGGATAGAAAGACTTGTAGTTCTTAAAAGATGAATATTAGTACAAGTTATAGAAATGTTATATTAAAACGCCTCTTAATGTTTTCATTTCAATAAAATTTGTAAAATTTTCAATCAAAAAATAAACTAGTAGCCCTATTCTGTCCTCAATGTGTGTGACAGATAGCGAACATAAGTTCCAAAAAGAAATCAGACGGTGTGGCAAAGTTGCATGGGCTTTACTGAAGTCATCTCTTTTTGACAGGAGCACGTTTCTTGTATTTTTGTAAAACTGAAAATAACAAGGCAATGTGTCAATAACTTGCATAAATCACAAAATAACATAAAATGTACACACACGTGTCCATTTGAGCAGTAGCACTAGCCAATTAGCTCACAAGCATCTAACAATGTAACTGCATTTCACCATATATGTGAACAAATTCAAATACACATCATCAATAACTATCTAATGCTCATGAATATAAACAAAGGAGGAATATAACTCACAAGTGATGCATATATTAGACACAAACAGTGTGATGGGGCTATGAGAACTGCCACTGAATACTGGATGCGGACGTTAGCTGGTCTGAATAGCACTGTCTATTAGTGTGAGTTCGCGTCGACATATAATCACGTCAGAAAAGCGCGCCGAAACCCAAATAATCAGCTGCACTGAATCGCCAGCAGAGGGCGACATTACGCCACATAACATATGCAAGTCACACCCAAGCGCCAGCAGAGGGCGGAAAAACTCCATAAAACACAATTAACAAGTTGGCCTTTCACTGTACTGACATTTAAATCTGTCTGAGCGGGCCTAGTGCGTTAATTGCGTCAAATATTTTAACGTGATTAATTTAAAAAAATAATTAACGCCCGTTAACGCGATAATTTTGACAGCCCTAATTTAGACATGATTCAATTTCTTGTTTTATTTAAAACGATTGGTGCACTCCAAAACAGGTCAATAAATCACATTTATAAAAGTATTGCAAAAATAGCATACGAGAATGTGATATCAGACCGCAGAGCTCCGGAGCCTCGTGAACAAATAGCGACATCACGGAGGCCCTCGGCGGCATTTAGATGTGCTTTTTTCCCGTCCTCGGTAATTCCAGCTCCAACAGCATATATTTAAAGACGCTACCGTTCACAAGTTCGTAGTTGGATCACGGCGATCTCGGCGAACCACCGTCTGTCACAATTCCTGCCTCTCTCGGCCTCTCCCGGGAGTCGAGCTGTCATCATCATTGTGGAACGCAAACTATATATGTTCGATATATGTCCATCAACGTACAAGTCAAGTTGTCTTCTCTTTTATAACAGCATTTCCCAGCTGTAAACAAACGAATAAAAACTTGTAACACTTGGATTTATGCGGTGCATTCAAACACGATTAGCAACAGGCGGCTAGCAGCAGTAGCAGAAACTAGTTGTTGTAAAAATGATTAAACTTCGTAATTACAATCATCATCGTAATATCAATAGCAAAGGCAACAAGTCGTTTCATGCGCCAGATTTTAGGTTTCGTATTTTTAGAGCACATTACCTTCCATAACAGCGGGGGCATGACTGCAGGAGCTGTCAGTTTTGTCCATCTCCTTCCCTCCCTCCTGTATGACGAGTACGAGCACCCATGGTTTGGAAATCGACATGGTACGAAGCATGGAGGCCTTGGCTTGGTTCTCCACCCGCCTACATCAAAATAACATTCCCGGGATCTAGTATAAAGACCTCCCAACTTCGAGTCCACCGCCATTGACTTCAACGGTAAACAGGCGGAAACGGAAGGGGAAGGAAGACATAAGGAAGTAAACCGGAAGTACCTCGGAAACTTGTCTATACACAGGCGACAATCTAGTCCACCAATTGGATGACACGCTGGCACACCGGGTGAACCAATAAGAACCTTGCGTTGATGTGTCAATCACGGTGCTGCCGCCAGACCACGGTGACGCTACAATATTCTGACAGAATAGCCAACGACGTCATGCATTAAGAGAGACAATAGCTAATTAATATGCCACCCTGTGGTCTGGGGTGTGAATTGCAACCTGTCAAAATGACGGACGGACTTCAGTTTTTTCCGTCACCGTTTTAAAAAACCGGTCAACGACGGAAAATATTCGGTTAACCCCTGCCTAATATATATATATATTAAAAAAGGCATGTCCGATATTTTTTTGCCAATTCCGACACTTTGAAAATGACGTGATCGGGACATCTCTAGTCATAATGGCCTTCTAAGTCCCACAAGCAAGCGCAGACATCATCCAATTATGTAAATATGAATAAAATCTCCACATTCTCCTGCAGATAAACTCAGTCATTCAGGTATACACGCACGCACACACCTTGGTGAAGGGGCCAGGGTGGCAAAGTGAGAGGTTCCATCTGAGGGGCGCTAATGAGCGATTCGGGGGCCTCCCCGCCGGCTCCGGCGCGGATGTCCCGTCACCTCTCATCACGGAGGCTGGCAGCAGACGAGCGAGGAGCCCCGCATGCAAAGGAGCCTCTTCCTCCCCGCCGCCATTGATTTGCAAGGCTGTGAAATTAATATTGATTCGGAAACATGATGAGTTTATCAGCACGGCGAAAAAGGACACGGGCGCGGTAGAAAGTTGGCGGAGACGAGAAGAAGGAGGGTTGAAAAAGAAAGCGCAAGTTGAGAGGGAAAGTTAAGTAAATCGCTGATATCGGCATAAGGGGGCCTCATTGTGAGCATTGTTCGCGCGCTTTCTTGCAAATACAGAAAAGAGGAATACTAGAGGGGAATGGAAGCTAATTAAAAGCCAGATCAAAGCGTCCCTCTAAGTGTTTTTCCTCGACACATCCGGGAACAGTCAAAACAGCGCCATTATTTTTCTGCCAGCTCAGATATTTCTTTTGGAGTTTAAAAAAAAATAACAAATAGAGTGAACTTTCTTTGAGTACATATTGTTAACCAGTTAATCATGCACAAACAAACCAAAATCTCTGGTGTTAATATGTTTGTTGTTGAGTCTTACTATATTACCCTTCATTTCATTCAAGGACCCCTGAAAATGATAACAAAATGGTGAAACCTGTTTTGTTTAAGATAGGGGCTTTTGACGTTTTTGTAGAACCTCTCAACTGTAGAGAGTTCTTCGTTTTACAGTGCCCTCCATAATTATTGGCACCCCTGAAAAAGATGTGTTTTTTTAGCTTCTAATAATTAATTTTTTAAATTCAAATAATATGGGACCTTAATTGAAAAAAAAGGGAAAAAATCCAACCTTCAAGTGCATTCATTCAGTGGGGAAAAAATCTCACATAAAGAAAAAATTATTTGACATCAAATAATGTGTGTCAAAATTATTAGCACCCCTGGTATTAATACTTTGTACAACCCCCTTTTTTCCAACAAAACAAGGTCTGGGGACTGAGATGGCCATGGGAGGAGCTTGATTTTGTGTCTGGTGAACCATTTCGGTGAAAATTTGGCCATATGTTTAGGACCATTGTCTTGTTGAAAGACCCAGTGACGACCCATCTTCAGCTTTCGGGCAGAGGGCAACAGATTTTGATTTAAAATATCCTGGTATTTCAAAACATTCATGATGCCATGCACCCTAACAAGGTTCCTAGGGCCTTTGGAAGCGAAACAGCCCCACAGCATCACTGACCCACCCCCATACAGTACTTCACAGTGGGTATGAGGTGCTTTTCAGCATGCGCATCTTTTGTGGCACGCCAGACCCACTTAGTGTTTGTTGCCAAAAAGCTCAATCTTGGTCTCATCTGACCAAAGCACACGGTCCCAGTTGAAACCTGGGACCGTGTGTATTTTTGTGTGTCTGTTTCGCTTCCAAAGGCCCTGGGAACCTTGTTAGGGTGCATGGCATCATGAATGCTTTGAAATACCAGGACATTTTAAATCAAAATCTGTTGCCCCGCTGCCCGAAAGCTGAAGATGGGTCGTCACTGGGTCTTTCAGCAAGACAATGACCCTAAACATATGGCCAAATCTACACAGAAATGGTTCACCAGACACAAAATCAAGCTCCTCCCATGGCCATCTCAGTCCCCAGACCTTGTTTTGTTGGCAAAAGGGGATTGTACAAAGTATTAACACCAGAGGTGCTAATAATTGTGACACACATTATTTGATGTCAAATATTTTTTTCTTTATGTGGGATTTTTTCCCCACTGAATGAATGCACTTGAAGGTTGGATTTTTCTCTTTTTTTCCATTAAGGTCCCATATTATTTGAATAATAAAAAAAATACATTAGAAGCTAAAAAACACATCTTTTTCAGGTGTGCCAATAATTATGGAGGGCACTGTATGGCAAATCATCAAACTTTGTTGTCATGTACATCTTAAATATTTTTCAGTATGTAGTCCTCCAACTGTCTATGATATAAAACTCAGATTTGGTAACACTTAGGAGAAATCTGGAGGAGTTTGTTTTTAATTGATCAAATTGTCTGAACAAAAACAAAACGAGATTTTTTTTTTTTTTTGGTCTTTTCATACATGGCTTTCTGCACATCTACTCATAATACTGTAAGTGCTATTGAAACTGAACTGCTGCCAAAGTGCTGCAATATGTGAAAATCAGTCAACTATGACAAGCTAATGTTGACAGCAATTAAGAAAAATGTGTATATTGTAACTACAAATATGCAAAAGATTGACAAGTTAAAGTGGTATCGAGTGAAATTATATGAAGAATCTGTATAAAATACTGTTAATATACAGAGAAGGAAATAAGTATTTGAACACACTGCTATTTTGCAAGTTCTCCCACTTAGAAATCATGAAAGGGTCTGAAATTTTCATCGTAGGTGTATTTCCACTGTGAGAGACCATCTAAAAAGAAAAATTAAGAAATCACAATGTAACTCAACACAATTTAACAATTTATTTGTGTGATACAGCAGCAAATAAGTATTTGAACACCCAAGAAAACGAATGTAAATATTCAGTACAGTAGCCTTTGTTTGCAATTACAGATGTCAAATGTTTCCTGTAGTTCTTCACCAGGTTTGCACTCACTGCAGGAGGGATATTGGCCCACCCATCAGTCAGGTTTCTGGGCTGTCGCTGAGAAACACGAAGTTTGAGCTCCCTCCGAAGGATTATATTTACTCCGTCTTCTCTACTATAATGAGGACCAACACGGTAGGACAGTAAGAAACGTAAACGGCGCGAAAATGTGGCCGCCACGAGAACGCAGTGAAACGCGGCCGTTAAAGTCAATCAGCCAATGCACACCAGTCGCAGAGAAGCCGCATGTTAGACGCGTCCCAGAAGCGGCTCAACGCGATGCATGCGGAAAGAACGGCAGAGTTTAATATTTGACGCGAGACGCGGCCCTCCTGCGTCAATACTACTCGCTAGCAGACATGAAGTCACTCGTGTAAAAATACGGTGGATCCGGTCGATTTTCAAACTAATATGCAATCGTAACCCACTTTTTAAGTCCATCAGAACTTTTGAGTGGAAGATCAGGGCACAGTTGTCGTGTCTTTGTTGATTTGCAGTTGTCTTCTCTGCTATAGACCCTACTCACATGACGTCACAACCACGCCTCCGCGCCATATTGTCCGTCAACTCGTCGTGTTTACGCATTACCGCTACGTAAATTCCTCCTATTATGGCGTGTTTTTCTGCTCGCTAACATTAATAATCAAAATGGTGAAGGCGTGTGTGGCGGCTGGTTGCAGTAACAGAGAAGATAGACGGAGAGACTTGAAGTTCTACCGTATTCCGAGAGACCCGGAGAGGAGAGCGAGATGGACGGCTGCAATTGACGAGAAAACTGGGCACCAAACGATCACCACAGATTATGTAGTAGTCATTTTATATCTGGTAAGATGCATTTAATATATATTTAGATGGTTTTGGGCTGACAACCACAATTAAGATCATTGCGAGGCTTATCGCCGACAACATACAGTTTTAAATTCAAGATGCTTATTTCTTCCACCATCATTATTTTTTGAATAATATTTAGCTGGTACCAAGTGAAAGAAGCTGGCCTCGTCTACGGATCATCAGTTAAACAGGTGTGTCCAAACCTTTTGCAAAGGGGGCCAGATTTGGTGTGGTAAAAATGCGGGGGGCTACTTTGGATGATTTACATAGAACAATATATTTTAACAAATTTTAGCAAGCCCTTCTGTGTGTCACATTTGCTTTATTATTTTTTTTTTCTAATTCATAATTTCATCAATCTCGTCTTTGTGGCGCTCTCTTTCGACACTCGGGCTCTTGCTGCTGTGAAATTAAACTAGCTTCAAGTTGCTGCGTATATCTTCCCTGTAATGTTGTACATGTTAGCTTGTCTTGTTTGTTAATATCGCGTCACATCAAACTCTGAAAACAGCGACTGTCTCTTTGCAAATGAGGCAGACACAGTTGTTGCGTATTTTATTGAAGAAATAGTCCAATATCCACCTATCTTTGAAGCGTCGGCCATCGCAGTCAACTTTTTTTTTTAAATTGATTGTCGCCATTTTAGAATATTGGAAGTAAAGGGTCACACGGGGTAATGTTGCTTAGAGTGCTGCTGTTAAAGTTTTTCAAACTTTCGTGAGAGTTTCTGTGGACAAGATAGTTGTAAATATCAGGGTAGCAGATGTCAGGCAGAGACGGCGAAGACAGCGGGTCGAAAAATATCGATTTAGGCATCAAATATGGATTTGGCGAATGAATCGACCGAAGCTTTTCCACATAACGCCTTTTCTGCAACACATCCAATGAGTTTACCGCGTCTGAAAGCACCGGGGCTTCCATGAATTGCACTATAAATTGCACGACAAATTGAAACCATTGAGAATACGGATAAGCAATGACGGACAATATGGTGGCCGGATACAGCGACACGTCATTGTGTGACGTTGGTGAGTGGGGTCTATAATAATAACCAACACGGCCCCGTGTTCAATACAAAACCTCCTACCACAACAAAACAAGTAGGAACTAATATTCACATAGGAACTAAAGTTATACAACATAAAATATACAATATAAAAGAATAATGAATCACATTTGTAAAATGTAAATGTAAACACATAATAAAATAAATAATAGACCATTTAAATAAAATGAATTGAAATGAGCTAAAACACCTGTAATTAAATAATAACAATAATACAGATCCTGCTTACACAATTAAATTGATTAATTTCTGTGTGGTGGTTTAACTTCATAAAATCCACCAATAAAGCTTTTGAAAACTGTTCATAAGAAAAAAAAATGATTAATTGAGGCGTTTCATTTGTAAAATACATGTTAAAATCTTTGTCATTGGGATTGCTTTTCTCTTTAGCACAGGACTTCTTTTTTCTTCTTTCTTTCAGAAAGGAAGCTAACCAATACACGGGGTCTGAAAGGCAAATTGTTGTTGGATTATTATCTTTAAATACCCGAAAATTTTTGAGCAGAATTCTAGCTTTGTATAGGCTAATGTTCCTATTGTTGAAAGGTGTGTAATAAACAACTAGCACATTTATATTTTGTATTTTGTTTTCTTACTGTACCGAAAATGAACCGAACCGTGACCTCAAAACCGAGGTACGTACCGAACCGAGATTTTTGTGTACCGTTTAGGCATGTGCCGGTATGAGATTTTGACGGTACGATAACCGTGAGCAAAAATACCGCGGTTTCACGGTATCACGGTATTGCAATTATAGCTCCAAAAAAAACAACAACTTTTTTTCCATTGAACAGGTTTTTTTTTCAGAACATATTTGCAAATTGGAACATGAATATAATGTGAAAATAATGTGAAAATAAATAAATTAACAAAGAATAACAAATATTTGATATAAAATTAAAATAAATAGAACCTAGACTATACCCACAGCCAGAGCTCAAGTTGCTCAATAATAGAGCAAGAACAAAATAATTGCTATAAAAAAGTAAGAACAATTCTAGATAAAATTAAAAATATATACTGTATGACTTTTTTTGAGGGGGAGAAGCTGAAGTTTCGCCATTTTCAGCCACTGTGTCAACTCTCTTCTACATGATGTCATGCCTTTGTGTTTAAAAGAACAAAGAATTCATAAGTTAATAAGTTAGTTAAAAATGTATAAGTTAGTTTTATAAGTTAGTTAAAATGTAAATATTGTTGAGGTTTCAAGGTTTCATCTAAAACAAAAAGTGAGGAGTGAGACCTCCTTTCGCTATTAGCGATCTTTGACGCGATCCTTTTTTTTCCTCCCCCCTTCATTCAAGCTTGTTTCTCACTCAGCGGCTGTGAGACATAAAACGTCGACCAAGCTGCTCTCCCAGCTTAGCCTAGGCTAACATTCGTCTTTGTAAGTTTTAGTTAGTTTGTATATTGAATTTGAAAGGAAAATGTATGTTTTGTTTTTGGCGACCTTTTTCATGGTGCTACTGCTATCCTGTTGAACCTACTCACATGTGGAAAAATACAATTGTATAACGTTTTAAATGTATTCATTTGTATATTTTACCACGGTTTGAGAGCTCAATAAATTGAAGAAAAGTACGCCTTGTGTTTGGAGGGTGTGTTTTTGGGTTTGCTGGCTGTTGAATAGCGTCACTGACACTCACGGCAACAAACGGGAAGGGTGAGCGCTGCAGCACCAAGCCACTTCGGCTGCATTTTGGCACATGAAAAATAGCGAATACCGTACTAAGGTATGACGGAAAATTTTAGTGGTTTTGAAACCGCGACGTTTTCACACCACGGTAAACCGTGAAACCGGTAACCGGCACATGTCTAGTACCGTTACACCCCTAGTAAATATGTCTTGAGAACTTTTATTCTTATAAAAATATACTTATAACAAGATTTTAAAATCCGCAATGCAGTGAGGGCACGAAAGTTGAGCGTCGAAGTAACAAGGGATCACTGTAGTATTCAAAGTTGCGGTTTGGTGGCAGTTGGTCAAAATCGTTAGAACCTTTGTCTAAATCATCAAGGAAAGTCATTGCTTTCACCACCCTACTTGCCAGGAAGCTATTCCTCTTAAGTGGACTCACTCTTCCCCACCTACACACAATAAATGGATCCAAGAAATTTTGCAGAACTTAACACTTGAAAAAAATCAGATTTTCCCCTAAAAGGTTCCCTGCAAACATCTGATAGGACTTTGATTTTTGATTTTTTCTAATTTTTGTGGCGTGTAAGTTGCGAATGAGAATGTTTGATGTCTTATTTGTGCTGGGAGGGTATCGTTATCTTGACTTTTTCAGAGAGAAGGTAACTCTAGGTCAGGGTTCACTAAACCCGGACCTCGATGCCACTTTTACTGTCGTGTTTTCCACGTCTCTCTCCCCTAACACACCTGAATCAAATGATTATGTCATCAGCAACCTCTCCAGAAGCCTGATCATGATCCTGATTATTTTGATTCAGGTGTGTTGGAGGAGGCGGGAGACATGGAAAACACGACAGGAAAAGTGGCACAGAGGTCCAGATTTAGTGAACCTTGCTCTAGGTCATCGAAACGTTATTATTTACATATCTCTCTATGTGCGCTGTCTTTTCCTGCATCCATTCAATTAATGTGTGAAAATTCCAATAAAAATAGTTGAGGTAAAAAAAAAATAAAAATCGTTAGGACGTTTTGGATTTCGAATGACCCCAGAAACTCTCCAAAATAGTACTTGAAAATCCACAAAACGAAATGCTAGACTTCTTGTGTCTTTTGAAGCGTGGCTTTTGTATGATTCTACTCATGATTAGACATACCTACCAAATTTTAAGTGACTTGTTGAAACTGTTTTGAGAGCTGCATTTTCAAAAACCTAGTAATTTTAAAGCATCAGCAAAAGATGTGGATAAATGTGGAAAATGACCCTAAAATGGAAGATATCCCCTGTTTCCTTTCAAAACAAAGTCTGTAAATGTTTCAATTAATAGCATGTGTGCATGCATGTGCGTACGTGTGTACTCAAGAGTAGTAGATCCCGTGTTGCTCGACATGGATTACACCCCTAATCTACACTGTCACTCTGAATGAAGCCACAAAGACGCACATGGCACTGAGGGGTGTGGAGCTGTCAGGTGCTGTTACAGCACATGTTTTAAGACCCCTAACCCATAACATACTCCGGCACAGCTTGCATATAAGATCCTCTCGTCCTCAGAGAGTTTTAGCTCGTCGGGGAGTCCTAGTCAGAATCAGGTCAATGCAGCACACGGTGACGGGGATAACTGTGACGGCAATAGACGTCCAATCCATCTGAGCTAGTTTGAATAGATTGAGCGTCTATCGCCGTCACTGGCATCCAAATCAACCGTACAAATGGTGACATCACTGTGGAGGTCACATTACAATTCGTGTGGTTCTGTGTACTCACAACAGGAAATGGCATTATTATCCAGCCAACTCCAGATTTTAAGTGATTGAGTTGTGCTGTAATGTGACACTATATTGACTTAGACCCAGACAGGTCACGCCAAGCCTTCCCTGCTCATCAGCATCAGCGTGCCTTAAAAACAGCCCCCGTTCACCCCAATCAATGGTCTTTGCATACATATATTTGCATCCTAACCTAATGGATCTTTACCTTGATCAGACCTGACCAGCACTTAAAAGGAGCCCAGACTTGCAGGACAGAATGATGAATGTTTCATCATGTCGTGATATTTTAACTAGTGGTACACCGATACCGATTCTCATATCGATAATGTATCAGTACAAATACAGCACTAAATTAATGTCATCAGTATCGGAGAGTATAAATAAAGTGCTGATGTTGTGCACTGTGTACTTTTCAGGATGTAGATTGGACGTATAGCACTGTTAATGGTAGTCAATGCTGGCCAAGATGCACCCTCCCACCTAGACAAGGTATACCATGGTATGAAAACGTCACGGTTTCAAAACCACAAAAATTGTCCGTCATACTGTCCCCACGATATTAGCAATTTTTTATGTTTCAAAAATGCAGGGACAAATCCCTTGCTTGCACGTGCAAGGCTCGACCCTCCCCCACCGGTTAATGCTCAGTGTCAGTGAGTCAGCTGTTACTGTTAGCTGCTACACGATGGCTGGAGGAGGTGAAACTCCTGAACTTTTTCCCTTATCGAAGAAAACCAAATTGCTGGTACGGGAATACTTCGGCTACTGAAAAGTTACAGACGGCCGTGTCTTAGAGGAGGAGGGCCAACTGACATGTAAAACATTTTTGCGGAGGGCAGGTACCGAGGAGGCAATAACTCAAATAGATTTTGCGTTCATACTAGGGCTGTCAAACGATAAAAATTTTTAATCGAGTTAATTACAGCTTAAAAATTAATTAATCGTAATTAATCGCAATTCAAACCACCATAAAATATGCCATATTTTTCTGTAAATTATATATATTCTGTAAAATAAATTGTTGGAATGGAAAGATAAGACACAAGATGGATATATACAGTGGGGAGAACAAGTATTTGATACACTGCCAATGGGAAAATCCATTGGCAGTGTATCAAATACTTGTTCTCCCCACTGTACATTCAACATACGGTACATAAGGACTGTTGTGGGCATTTCACTCTACTGTCATTTAAATCTGTCTATGCTGTCCTCACTCCGAAGCGTCTACTTTTTCCAAAGCTAGACAGCTAGTGAACGACGCCTTAATAATCAGACTTCTTCCTTTTTCATCTGATTTATAAATAAAATAGCCTCAAACCATTGTCCTCTTTAGACCGTCGTAAAACTACAAAAAAAAAAGTACACAAGCATTGCATTAGCAACAACGTTAGCTTAGCACGCTATACAGGTTCACTAAACATAAAAAGCGTGTCATACAAAAAATATAACATTTCGCTTACTAACATAATATGTACATTCTTTACAACAACCATACTTACAGACAAATCTTGTCCAAGGATCATATAAGCACAACATTACAACGTAGGCGTCAGCCCGAGACGTCGTGCAGCCATATGAACTGTCAAGAAAAAAACTAAACCATGTCGCAAAGCGACCACAAGAGTTCGCTGTTGTGCTGCAGCACAAAAAGCCTTGCTGTAAAACTTACCAAAAGGCAGAATACTGTCTGAGCGGGACATGTGCGTTAATTGCGTCAAATATTTTAACGTGATTAATTTAAAAAATTAATTACCGCGCGTTAACGCGATAATTTTGACAGCCCTAGTTCATACAAAATTAAAGGTTAGTAAACACTGTCATGAACGTTTCCCACCAGCTACGAAAGTTAATTCCAGCATGTTTAGTGTGTCTAGCGGCAGTAAAATGTGGTGTTTTTTTCTCTCTGGCAACTGTCTGTGTTGAGAGAGGGAAAGTGTACATAATGTACAGTGGTATGAAAAAGTATCTGAACCTTTTGGAATTTCTCACATTTCCGCATAAAATCAGCATCAAATGTGACCTGAACTTTGTCAAAATCACACAGATGAAAAAAAAAAACTGCATGTTTAGAGTCTCTAGCGGTACTAAAATATGGTGTTTTTTTCTCTCTGGCAACTGTCTGCGTTGAAAAAGGGAGTGTGTGTATAATGTACAGTGGTGTGAAAAAGTATCTGAACCTTTTGGAATTTCTCACATTTCTGCATAAAATGACCATCAAATGGGACCTGATCTTTGTCAAAATCACACAGATGAAAAAACAGGGTCTACTTTAACTAAAACTATCCAAACATTTATGTTTTTGTATTCTAATGAGGATAGTAAGCAAACAGTGACAGAAGGGGTTAAATAAGTAAGTGAACCATCACATTTAATATTTTGTGTTCACGGTGGGGATGAGTTGTTGATGTTGGTAAGTTGTTCCATTTTTCCTCAACACATGACGTTGGGTGTTACTCCCAAACAATTCAACTTTGGTGTCATCAGTCCACAATATATTTTGCCAAAACCTCCGTGGAGTGTCCAAGTGCCTTTTTGTCAACATTAAACGAGCAACAATGTTGTTGTTGTTGGGGTTTTTTTAGACAGCAATGGCTTTCTCCATGGAGTCCTCCCATGAAAACCATTCTTGGCCATAGTTTTATAGTTGATGTGTGCACAAAGATATTGGATTGTGCCAGTGATTTTGGTAAGTCTTTAGCAGACACTCACGGGTTCTTTTTTTACCTCTCTGAGTATTCTGCGCTGAACTCTTGGCATCATCTTTGGTGGACAGCCACTCCTTGGGAGAGAAGCAACAGTGCCAAACTCTCTCTCTCTATTTGTAGACAACCTCTCTGACTGTCAATTGATGTACATCCAGACTTTTAGAAATGTTTTTGTATCCTTTCCCAGCTTTATACAAATCAACAATCCTTGATCGCAGGTCTTCAGACAACTCTTTCGACTGAGCCATGACGCACATCAGACAATGCTTCTCATCAAGACAATTCTTACCAGGTGTGTGTTTTGTTATGGGCAGGGCAGCTTTAAACCACTCATCAGTGATTGGGCACACACCTGACTTAAAGAGCATACGACAGAAGAAAAAAAGTCTTAAATAGCATTATTATGTGAATTAGAATCATATTTTGAGACGATTCGACTATATACAACAATTTAGCAAAGCGCAGATGACGAGAAATAAGTCTTTTAATCTGCCGGTTAGCCATGCCTACCATTAAAGGGCTCTAGCGTCCACAACAGGTGGATGACGTCAGCGGGTGACTGGGTTCATCGGTTTTACTATTCAGCCCATTGAGGGGAAATTATTCAGAACGAGGAAAACGCGACGAGGAGAGCCGCAAAATGTCATTGTTTCAGTCTCTCTACTCCAATATTTTTACAGGATATTCTTTTTATCCAAGTATTTTTCCCCAATAGCTAAATAAATGGCTTGAGAAGGACCAGTCAGCCCGTCGAGGGGAACTATTCACAATGAGGAAAACGTGACAAAGAGAGATGCAAAATGTCATTGTTTCTGTCTCTTTACTTCAATATTTTTACAGGATATTCTTTTTATCCAAGTATTTTCCCCAATTACTAAATAAATGGCATGGTCATGACAAATAACAGTCTTGTGCTAAATGGAATATGAAATAATAAAAATGCACTTATTCAGGACGACATGGCAAAATTACTCCATAATGGTCAAAACTGTCGACTTCACCTTTACTGTCGCACCTCCCGAACGATATTTTATGACACCTATATCAGACATATGTCATTTCCCTTCCCCGGCTTCCGAGAATGTATACAAACCAAGAGGCGTCACAGCTAGCGGACATGCTAACCCGAACCAAGTGATGTTTCAAAGTCTTCGAAGCGGGAAATCACACATAATTAGCCTGGATTATTTGACATGACGACTGGGTTGTCGATTGTCTTCGCGGATCGACAAACCGCCTGGCGAAGAGCAATTTACAGTTCGTTCCCCAGAGCAGGGCGGCTGCAGTTGTTGTGCAGCTAACCAGCAGCTAATGTGCACGAGGAGAGCTTTTTATATTCCTATCAATGATCAAACGTAAGTAGCCCTTTATTTAAAGAAAGTTTGTAGTGTTTACTTTGTAATCGCTGTATTCATATTTGACATAATACAAAACAAGATGTTTACTCACTTCCTCGTAAGTCCAATGGTCCCACAGTAGTAGGGCTTGTTTTGGCCAATATCCACGGTGAATGGGAACCTTTTGAAACTCCAAAAAGGTGCACACGCCTCTCCCTCATAAAGCAAGATTTTTCTGCAGCCGTTTGGCTGCCGTGATGCGAAAAATAAACGTATTAATCCGCAAAATCAGCTGAATCCTTAGTCCTCATACACAACAGTACGGCTGGAAAGTAAAGAGGACGCCTTCAACTGTACAAGTCACAGCGCCCTCCTCCTCAATGCAAGACCGAAGGCGGAAGTCACTCATTTTCATGGCGCGGGATTAAAAAAACGAAATAAATATAGCGATTGCTTCCACACACATCCAAGCGGTCCATATCATTCAGGAGCATAAAATACCACGTGTATTATGAAATAAACATGCTTTTTCGTGTCACATGCACTTTAAAGCAGACACTGTTTTTACATCTGTGTGATTTTGACAAAGATCAGATCGCATTTGATGATGACTTTATGCAGAAATGTGGGAAATTCCAAAAGGTTGATACTTTTTCATACCACTGTTAACATGATACGAGTCATACACACATGCTTTTTATGGAAAATAATTCAATTATTTTTGTTCTCATGCTAATAATGTTGGCTGTGGGTTTAGGCTCACCTAAAGGATTGCATTTATTTTAATTTTATTCAGAATATTGTTTTTTTTTTTTTTTTTTTTTTTTTTAACATTATACTTATGTTCCAATCCGCTAATATGTTTTGAAAAATAAATATCCTGTTCATGGGGGAAAAAGTTGTTTATTTAACCCAGATATCTCAAAAGTAACACATTTTTGAGCTGTAATTGCAATACCGCGATACCCTAAAATTTTGGTTTAAGGGTATCATACCGTCAGAATATTATACCGGCACATTCCTAGGATTATCTTTTAATTGGAACAGTCACGGTCAAGTATCAGTATCAATGTTTGCATTGATTCCTTGCAAAAAGCTGCATTGTACTTACAAAACCAGGTTTGCAAAGCTTTGACTGTGCAATAAGCACTTTGGCAGTACTGCAACACAGCCGCTTTGTTTTTACAACTTGTATGTTTCTTTGAGTCTCGTGTTCCATCCATCAAGCTATTTTCTGCCCACGTTTTCTAGTTACCACTGGAAATGGTCTCCACTTTCAGCTCCATATTTCCATTAATGTGTGCTTTTCAGCACCTTCCCCTGTCGAAATGTTTGAAATGCTTCTGGAGATTGTTTCCACATTCATTTTGTGGATTTAACGACGCTACTCCCAGCCCATATTTCTCAATACTGTATACCATCTGTCTGTCCGGACGTCCGTCGGAGCGCTAACCAAATCACAAAAGCGAGAAGAGTAAGCTTTTGCCAAGAGTTCTTTATCAAAACACTCTTAAATTTGCTGGTGTGAGTGGAGGATTTATCACAGCTATGAAACATATTGGTGCTCTTATGTTGCTTCATTTAACTCATTGGCCGCCATTGACGGTGACTTTTATGTGTGTTAATATGACACATTTCCAAAAAGTACACAACCAAGCACTTTTCAATTCATCATGTAGTTCCTTTACCTCCACCTCAATGCTAATGCACTCATTTTTTTTCTCTCTTGGCTGCAGGCCCATTCTTCCTCAACCCCGCTCGTTTTTTTACATCATTGTTTGACCACCGTGAATGTACTGTATCTACACCGTATAACAAAACGAGAGGAGGACTACAAATGTGGGTGTGGGGGTTGCGATTCCTTAAGAAGTGCTAAATGCTGAGTCGCGTTAAATTCGAGCCAAAGAAAGATTCTCTCCAAAGAATTAGCGCTTAATTAGGTCTTAATTAGCATAATTATGCGCGCTAACAGTGTCTCGACAGAATAGCGTTTGTCAGGAGGGTTGAGCCATCTGTAAGGGCAGAGGATTAATACATCATCTTTTTACACGCTATCGCAAAGTGCTCTTCATTAATCAATGTTGCCTTTATAGCAGAGGAATGTTGGCATTTTGCATTATGCGCCATTAGAAGGCTCCCATTGAAGCCGTGAGGGCTCTAATTGGGCCTCGTGTGAGTCTTAACACTTGACGGGAACATGAGCGCAGACGCTTAAACGGCAGTCTTGTGTTGACCACGGTTAACATGGCTGGAGAAGCGAGGACAGAACGGGGGGAGGAGGAGTTGTGGGAGGTGAGAGGATTGACAATGAGAGGGCCTGCAGTGTGGCTGAAGATCAATAGAGAGGCTTGAACTTAGGAGACACCTCTTCATGTTTGGTAATCAGCGCTTCTGCGGAAGGAGATGACAAACTAAAGGACGGCAAAAAGTTTAACATACTGTAGTTTTACCCCTTCCGACATGCTTTAACCCAGTGTTTTTTAACCAGTGTGCCACGTGCCGTGACAGATCGTCATGTGTGCCATAAGAAATTGACCAATAACTCTTTTTTTTTTTTTTTTTTTTACATTGTCGGGCGGAGTTGCAGTAGGAAAGAAAGTAGGTAAAAGTGCATACGACAGGAGAAAAAAGTCTTAAAGTGATCCGCTACCTTAAATACATGTAGGCGCTAATAAACCACAATTGTTCTCTTGTACTAAAATATGTTGTTAGAAACACATAAAATGTTAAATCAGTGGCAATATTTTATAATATTTACTTCATATTTTGACAGTTAGTTGGCGCCATGGTTTGCAGGATCGCAGTGATGACGTCATTGGGATCTTTCCAAATGTGTAGCGTGTTCAACAATTGCTTATTGCTGCCTAAACTCGTGAAGTAAAATGCCACGATGTGCTGCTTTTGGATGCAATTTCCAGTCAAATGGAAACAAGGGGAGTGAAGTGAGTGGTCAAGGTGGAATTATTATTTTTAGTGAATAAATGTGCATATGTGGAAGCTTCTCCCCCTTTTTGGTCCCTGTATGCACGTATCCTACCCACCACACGTTACAACTGGCACCCGAACATTTTTCCTTGATCCTGTCCAGTCAAGTAAGGGATCCGTCTATTTTCTGGATCCGACGGTCCCACCGCGTCTGCAATATTGGTTTCGGATCTGTCCATTTTTTTATTCGTCGGTCCCACAGCGGCTTTTCGGATCAGTCTATTTTGTGGAATCGACGGCCTGATCGCGGCTGCAACATTGCCATAGGACCGGTCTAATTCCTGGATCTTCGAGTGAGTAAAAAAACGCGGATTTGGATTGCTAATGCTATCTTTTTTGTTGACTATTCGTCGTGGGAGTTTTCCCCAAATCATAGTAAATAACTAAAGCACTTTGGCACGCTACAGTGACGACAGTGACTCTGACGTGGACCTTACAACAATATTGGAGTTCGTCAGGGAATGCGTGTTTGCGTACTGCTGAGCTCCCGAGTGAAGAGTGGTCAAGGTGGAAATATTATTTTTTTTGTGAATAAATGTGCACAAGTGGAAGCTTCTCCCCTTTTTGGTACACCTATACACGTATCCTACCTACCACACGTTACAATGTACAAGACATGGATTACACAAGGTGTGCTCTTTGGCCTGTACTGTATGTAAAAGCACACGACAGCTCTGGATGCTAACAATCTACATAATTACAGTGCCTTGGAAAAGTATTCGGCCCCCTTGAACCTTGCAACCTTTCGCCACATTTCAGGCTTCAAACATAAAGATATAAAATTTAAATTTTATGTCAAGAATCAACAACAAGTGGGACACAATCGTGAAGTGGTACAAAATTTATTGGATAATTTAAACTTTTTTAACAAATAAAAAACTGAAAAGTGGGGCGTGCAATATTATTCAGCCCCCTTGCGTTAATACTTTGTAGCGCCACCTTTTGCTCCAATTACAGCTGCAAGTCGCTTGGGGTATGTTTCTATCAGTTTTGCACATCGAGAGACTGACATTCTTGCCCATTCTTCCTTGCAAAACAGCTCGAGCTCAGTGAGGTTGGATGGAGAGTGTTTGTGAACAGCAGTCTTCAGCTCTTTCCACATATTCTCGATTGGATTCAGGTCTGGACTTTGACTTGGCCATTCTAACACCTGGATACGTTTATTTTTTAACCATTCCATTGTAGATTTGGCTTTATGTTTTGGATCATTGTCCAGTTGGAAGATAAATCTCCGTCCCAGTCTCAGGTCTTGTGCAGAGACCAACAGGTTTTCTTCCAGAATGTTCCTGTATTTGGCTGTATCCATCTTCCCGTCAATTTTAACCATCTTCCCTGTCCCTGCTGAAGAAAAGCAGGCCCAAACCTTGATGCTGCCACCACCATGTTTGGCCAGATTTGTGCAGTGTACTACTGATTGTTGTCCTATGGACAGACTCTCCCACCTCAGCTGTAGTTCTCTGCAGTTCATCCAGAGTGATCATGGGCCTCTTGGCTGCATCTCTGATCAGTTTTCTCCTTGTTTGAGAAGAAAGTTTGGAAGGACGGCCGGGTCTTGGTAGATTTGCAGTGGTCTGATGCTCCTTCCATTTCAATATGATGGCTTGCACAGTGCTCCTTGAGATGTTAAAAGCTTGGGAAATCTTTTTGTATCCAAATACGGCTTTAAACTTCTCCACAACATTATCTCGGAACCTGCCTGGTGTGTTCCTTGGTTTTCATAATGCTCTCTGCACTTTAAACAGAACCCTGAGACTATCACAGAGCAGGTGCATTTATACGGAGACTTGATTACACACAGGTGGATTCTATTTATCATCATCGGTCATTTAGGACAACATTGGATCATTCAGAGATCCTCACTGAACTTCTGGAGTGAGTTTGCTGCGCTGAAAGTAAACGGGCCGAATAATATTGCACACCCCACTTTTCAGTTTTTTATTTGTTAAAAAAGTTTAAATTATCCAATAAATGTTGTTCCACTTCACGATTGTGTCCCACTTGTTGATTCTTGACAAAAAAATTAAATTTCATATCTTTATGTTTGAAGCCTGAAATGTGGCGAAAAGTTGCAAGATTCAAGGGGGCCGAATACTTTTGCAAGGCACTGTATATTGGGATAAGTTTAAAAACGCAATATGCTTACCTTGAATATCTGCTAATAAAACCGGAGTTCCCAACAGCATACACTCTCACTCCCAACCGGAGTTCCCAACAGCACTCTCTCGCTCTGTTGCCATTGAGACTCACTTGCAGCAAGTGCATCACCAGTTTTGCCCAACTTTTGTCTTATCGGGTATTTGCTGCATGCATTTTTCCCTGAAGCTCGTCTTGTGAACGACCGACTGTGCTGTCCTGCTCTTCACTTTTGAGATCTGGTTCAAATAGAAAGGGTAGAACTGACCACATGTTGGGAAAGCTAACGAGTGACACGCTGGAATTTCGGCAACGGGCCTGGTAACGTCACGCACTGCGACGTAACAAGAATGGCGACCTATCACTTAAAATAATTTTACAAACTTTATTAAAACAAAAACATTAAGAGGGGTTTTAATATCAAATTATTATAACTCATACTAACATTTATCTTTTAAGAATTACTTGTCTTAAAAATAGAGGATCCCTTAAAATATGCTTATTTTAACACGTTGTAATATCATTTTCAACAAAATGCAAGAATAATTTTGAGAAAATTAAGTCCGACTCTCAAACACAAACTAACTCGACTCTGATATTTCATACTTTGATCTTCGAAAGTGGCGACCAAACCCTACTGTGTGACAACCAACCCCGCTATGTATCTTGAAACTTATCTCTATCAAATCTCATCAGAACATATTGGAATTGATTCCGTTGCTTGTGGCTTTTGCGTTAAGCATTTCTTGTTTCTTCTTGTTCCTTCATTCCATGTGAACAATCAATGTCTTGATGGCTAACAAGCATGGCACATCTCACCTTCCTGACACAATCGTTCTCGGCTGCTGCCATTTCCATCTACACACACACCCATTGGCACACACTCAGGTGTGGTCCGGGCACATACACATCCACACACCTCGTTTGCGATCTATAAGAGCCCGGAGCCTTACGCGACCTTGAGACACGCCGCTCCGGCCTTGCCAATAGCATCTTGCATGTAAGTATGCGTTTGCATATGTGACACGCATTGCTTTTATATAACGTCACAGGCAAACCTTACACGATGCAAAACCAATGAAGTAAATATGTTTTTGCATATAGTAGTTAAACGAACCCCCCAGCACACCTTCTACGCTCACACACACTTTGGGCTCTCGGGGGCATTAGCATTATCGATGAGCTCACCCCGTCACCTCAGACACGGGCTCTTAAAAGAGAATAATTTCATGCAAATGAGATATTGATGAGTTAATGATTAATTGGCCGCCTGGCCGTGTTAATATGCAATAGCTGTCGTGTAATATGCATTTCTAATGACTCTGTCTCAGCGTGTTCAAACAAATGGGCCACTTTGATCATCGGGCTTTTCGCCGTGTTCGCTCCCCGGGACGGGGCCTCGGCCTGGGGGGCGTTAGGAACCGGCGACCGTGGGGAGACACACAGAAAGAACTTATGATATGCATATTGTGTGCCTATTAGCGCTGTGGTGAATGATAAAACACTGTTTGTATAATTACATTGTGCTATAGGGCTGCAAGGATCAAATAGAATGGGTTTACTTAATTCCTTACCATTGACGGCGATAGATGTCCTAATCCCTTTCGACTAGGAAAGCTAGCAGCAATCATTCGTTAATCCGTCAATGGCAACGAATGATTTATTGGGGACTCTAACACAACCCTGCAGCATCACTGATGTTGACTTTGTAACATTAATTATTACACTGTTAGCTATCTGAATGGTCCTTTCCCTCTTTCCCTAAAGTACATTCCATCCATGCTTTACAAAAACGTAGATGGTTAAGACCACACCCATAGACTTCACGATCAGTTGACGAGAGAGCTCCTACTGACATTGCAACACGGCTTCCCGTAGGGGGCCGGGCCAGGCAGAGCATTGTGGAAGCTTTCACCACGATAACCTTAAACGCGCTGCGTTCTAACGCCGAATTTAGGTGGAAACAGGACGAACGTTTTTGTGTATACAAGCAGGCAGGAGTGTCTCAAGATTGATTTGGTCGAAGATTCAAGGTAATTATTATAAGTTATAACACCATGCATGCACTTTGAAACTTGAAAAAAATGAATAGAAAAAATAGCGTAACTTTAGCTTGAAATATACGTAAAATCACAGACTTCATAATTAATTTACAGGACACTTCCTCCAGACATTGCGCCACGCCTTCTCGAAGGAGGCCGGCCCACACCGGGAGAGCAGTTATCCTCAAAACACACGCTGCATTCTCTAATGCCGGATTTAGGTTGAAACAGTACGAAAGTTGTACCGCATACAAGCAGAAGGATTATCTCAAGAGTGATTTGGTCGAGGATTCAAGGTAATTAATATATTTTTCGCACCATGCATGCATTTTGAAACATGAATACAATGAATGGGAGAAATGGGTTTCTCACTAGCGTTATACTTTGAGGTATTTACGTAAAATGAATGAGAACTACCTTTTTTTTTTTTTTTCCGCTTTTAACCAAGAATCTAGACTGTTTTACATTCATATCTATAAAAAACAATTCAGGGATGTGCACATTTATTCACAAGAATTTTCAATTTAAAAAGCTCTTTGCTTTGTACGGCCGCCACGTTGGATTACAGACTAGTGTCATACTTCCAAATATTTATGTAAAACGAATGATAACTGCCCGTTTTTTTTTTTTTTTTTTTTTGCTTTTAACCAAGAATCTAAACTGTTTTACATTCATATCTATAAAAAAAAATTCAGGGATGTGCACATTTATTCACAAGAATTTTCAATTTAAAAAGCTCTTTGCTTTGTACGGCCGCCACGTTGGATTACAGACTAGTGTCATACTTCCAAATATTTAAGTAAAATGAATGATACCTGCCCGTTTTTTTTACTTTTAACGAAGAATCTAGACTGTTTTACCTTCATATCATAGAAATTACGCGATTTACGCATTTATTTACAAGAATTTTCAACTTAAAAAGCTCTTTGTTTTGTAATGGCCGCCATGTTGGATTTTGTACCCATACACAATAGCGTAACTTTACATTCAATGAACCAGGTAATTGTTGTCCAACTGCCCCTTTTGTGGCCCTAAAAAATAAAAGTAATTTAGACATTTCTGCGTCCATCCCCCAAAAATTGGCTTTTACGTGTCTTATTTCATGTAACATTTCTATATAAAAACGACGCGGGCCAGATAGCTGGCAAAAAGTGCTGAGGCAATAGTGACAAAGGAATTCAACCTAAATATGTTGTGATTGTATACAGTGATCCCTCGCTACTTCGCGCTTCAAACTTGGTGCCCTCAGTCCATTGCAGTTTTTTGTTCTATTTAAAAAAAAAAAAAAAGATGAGCTGTCTCAAGCCGATCGCGTAGTCTCACTCTTCCTCCCTCCCTCTCACTCCCTGCTCTCTGTTCGTCAGGTCGTGCACTGGAGTTGCTTTTTAAAGTTAACGATGTTGAGAGACGTTTAATGTTTGCTCCTTTGGCAAGATCAAAGCGCCACATGCGTCAATCATTGTTTGACTTGTTAAACAGTTGCTGTGGCAACTCATTGTGTGTAAGTGAGCAGTGGAGTTGAGTGAGTGGACTCACTCAATGGAGCATTTAATCAAGCCAAGCATTTTGTACTTCTTTATTCATTCAGTTATTCATTTTCTGAGCCGCTTATCCTGACGAGAGTCGCGGATGTGCTGGAGCCAATCCCAGATAACAATGGGCAGTAGGCAGGGTACAGGGTAATTGAGTGATTCATTAGATTTTGAAAACTTATGTCAAAACTGAACTAAATAAAAAAATAAATAAAAGTTGCTGTTTGGGGCAAAAACTTGCTAAATATTTTAAATATTGCTAAAGATTGCTATTGATCCTGAAAAAAAAAACTGAACTAAATAAAAAAATAAATAAAAGTTGCTATTTGGGGCAAAAACTTGCTAAATATTATAAATATTGCTAAAGATTGCTATTGATCCTGAAAATATACAGTAGGTGATTACCTCTGCATTTGGTGATTTTTGCGCATCTATCGTAAAATCTGAGAATTTTATAGCCATTTTGTTTTGTTATATAAAAAATAATTAATCGGGATTATATTAGGGAGCGACTTTGAATATTTTTGATGCCGCTGCTCATGGAGACTCATATATGCCTAAGGGAGGTGCCTGTTTTGGTTTTAGGTCGCTCGTAGCTTTGGTTTTGAAAATATTTTGAATTCTAAGTTTTTGGAAATAGGCCCGCTACGGAGCGGCACCGCGCCCCATTTCCCGTCAACTGATAGTGAAGTCTAACACAGCACACTTTTTCGTCAACTTTAGCTGTGGATCAAAGGTGTTGGGTATGTTTTTGAACAGAAATGACCTATTCCTTCCAAGTATTATGTATTCACAAGTACAAAAAAGATTTATACCCATTAATTTATTTATCACTTTTTTGTGCGTAACACACATTAAATAATAAAACTTAATACAGTGGGGAGAACAAGTATTTGATACACTGCCGATTTTGCTGGTTTTCCCACTTGCAAGCCATGTAGAGGTCTGTAATTTGTATCCTAAGTTCTCTTCAACTGTGAGGGACGGAATCTAATACAAAAATCCAGAAAATCACATTGTATAATTTTTACATAATAAATGTGTGTTTAACTGCATGAAATAAGTATTTGATACATTACCAACTAGTAAATATTTCGGCTCTTAGTTCTTTTTTTAAGAACCCCTCCTGTTCTCCACTCATTACCAGAAGTAACTGCACCTGTTTGAACTTGTTACCTGTATAAAAGACACCTGTTCACATGCCCAAACAAACAAACTCCAACCGCTCCACAATGGCCAAGACCAAAGAGCTGTGTAAGGACATCAGGGATAAAATAATAGACCTGCACAAGGCTGGGATGGGCTACAGGAAAATAAGCAAGCAGCTTGGTGAGAAGGTAGTTGGAGCGATTATTAGAAAATGGAAGAAGTTCAAGTTGACGTTCAATCTGCCTCGTTCTGGGGCTCCATGCAAGATCTCACCTCGTGGGGCATCACTGATCATGAGGAAGGTGAGGGATCCGCTCAGAACTAGACGGAAAGACCTGGTCAATGACCGTCATGGATTAAAATCCTACAGCGCACGCAATGTCCCGCTGCTGAAGCCAGTGCATGTCCAGACACGTCTGAAGTTTGCCACTGACCATCTGGATGATCCAGAGGAGTAATGGGAGAAGGTCATGTGGTCGGATGAGACCAAAATTGAACATTTTGGTCTAAACTCGGCTCGTCGTGTTTGGAGGAAAAAGAAGGATGAGTACAACCCCAAGAACACCATCCCAACCGTGAAACATGGAGGAGGAAACATCATTTTTTGTGGCTGCTTCTCTGCCAAGAGTACAGGACGACTGCACCGTATTGAGGGGAGGATGGATGGGGCTATGTATCGGCAGATCTTGGCTGACAACCTCCTTCCTTCAGTGAGAGCCCTGAAGATGGGTCGTGGCTGGGTCTTCCAGCATGACAACGACCCAAAGCACACAGCCAAGGCAACTAAAGAGTGGCTCCGTAAGAAGCATCTTAAGGTCCTGGAGTGGCCTAGCCAGTCACCAGATCTGAACCCAATAGAAAATCTATGGAGGGAGCTGAAAGTCCGTGTTGCCCGGCAGCAGCCCTGAATCCTGAAGGCTCTGGAGAAGATCTGCATGGAGGAGTGGGCCAAAATCCCCGCTGCAGTGTGTGCAAACCTTGTCAAGGACTACAGGAAACGTTTGGTATTTGTAATAGCAAACAAAGGTTTCTGTACCAAATATTAAGTTGGATTTTTGTGATGTATCAAATACTTATTTCATGCAATTAAATGCAAATTTATTATTTAAAAATCATACAACGTGATTTTCTGTTTTTTTTGTATTAGATTCCGTCCCTCACAGTGGAAGAGAATTTATGATACAAATTACAGACCTCAACATGCTTTGCAAGTGGGAAACCCAGCAAAACCGGCAGTGTATCAAATACTTGTTCTCCCCACTGTAAATACTGAATAATAAAACTTATCGCACAACTAAACGATAATTTGGCGTGGAAGTTAGCTAGTGGGAGTTCCCCGCTTACAACATGCAATGCTCATTGTAAGGACACAGTAGTAGTGTTGACTGACAGACAGGTTGGCAGTTTGCGTCAGAGACGAGTGACAATGATCCAGTGTGTGTGTTTTCCAGTGACTCATAGCTCATTAAAAGACAGCCATTACAAACTTGACATGACATCTGTCAACAGGGCCATCATCACAGGTCAGGACTCTTGACCCATTCTCAACCCCCCCATTGCCATCCTGCTTCACCCTTCCATGCAGCCATCAGACCAAATGCTGCTCAATTAACGTATACGGCCACAGACGTAAACCTGTTTCGTAACACCTTCGCTTTAAACTTGGAGACCTCGTTTAGCCTGTGATCAAACTGAAGGCAAATTCTATGAAGATGGGAATGGGAAAATACGTGTGCATCTCATAATTAGAATATCAATCGTTTCAGAACTCATATTCAAAGTAGTATGGATCGTATTATTTCAAACATTTGTTTCTTGTATTTCAGATTATTAAATTGAAGCGGGTATTATTAAATCTAGAACTGAACAATTTAGGTTGTTTTTGAAGAGCGGCTACATAAAACAAAGAATTGATTCAATCCAAATATTCAAGTTTTGGAAGACAGAGGTATTTCAGAGGTATCCATGCAGTCACAGAAAATTCCAAAGAATCACTTTAAGTACGATACAAGAATGTTTAATGAAAGCAAAGTGAAGTGAAGTGTGGATGTCTATTTGTGTTGATGGCGTCAGAGGCTGAATGGCTGGGAGAACCATTTGTTCCACAACAAAAAGCATAATTTCTCCCAAAAAGCTCCACCAAGGACGAAACATAGTTTTCAAGAGTAAAACATGTTTTTCTGCAGATTTCTTCGGCATAAGGATTTGTGCTACACAGATCATGAAATAACGGCTTAAAACTAATGATGTGACCCATAATTTGGCGCTGAAAACTTTCACCCGAAAATAGCTAAATTGCGTTTTCGGTTAAAAGGCCAAACGTTTGGGCCAACAAACAACACGTCATATTAATAAAGTAAAGTAAAAAATACGATACTGTCAGGTACAATAAGGTACTGTTTATGTGACAAAAAATAAATAAATTAAAAAAAAGAAAAAAACATACGACTGGAGACAAAATGGCAGACGAGACCCCGACGTCGCAAAGTCAGAATTGCGTTAGTCGAGTACGTCGTAACGTGGGGACTACCTGTAACTTGAAACATGACTTTAAAATCCTAACCTATTTCTGTAACTTTAATCCTAGAGTTTATATTTGAAAGTATTTTTTAATACTATAATTTTTACACTATATGGTCCACCTGTCTATAAGCCACCACACATCAAATTTGACACGAAAACGGCATTTGTTCATAGATAACACAGCTGTCCTCACTGTATTATGGGATATTTACACCAAAATATATTAACCAGTAACAACAGAATTCATACTACTGTCAAAAGACCAAATGAACCACCATGAAGCTTAGAAAATATTGGCTGCAAGCTTTAAGAAGCTTCATTTGGCCATTACTGCTCCCTTGGGGGAGACAGCCAACCTCTCCTGCCACCTGCTGTCAAAATTGCTATTGTCCAACATGCCTCCTAGCATGCACTGTAGCACTGCATAAGTAAATAAGAATCAAAATTCATGTTCTGTGCTAATTGTTTCTTCAGTTACTGTTCCAGTTGTTTCATTAATTGCAAGTTATGGTATTTGGTAACACTATATTTGACATTGGCACCATAGGACTGTCATTAGACAATCATAAATTATTAAATGACACTGTCATAAGCATTAATGAATGTTTATAAGATTAAAATTTGCTTAAATATATTGTTCTACATAAAGGACGTCAGTCAAGGTCGGCCCCCCACATTTTTACCACTCCAAATCTGGCCCCCATTGCAAAAAGTTCGGACACCCCTGTCATATACGAAGAAAAGACCCACCAAATTTATCATTGCCCCACTCCAAGCTCAACTGCTGACTGACAACTACAGCACTTTTTTTTTTTCTAAAGATTTAAAACTTTAAAGAAATTAAGGGTGCCATTCATCATGATCTCTCCAAGAGATATCAGTGGTTGTGGTTTGTTTCCTGTATATGTGCAGGTACACAATATGCAGTAGATTCATATTTTACAGCAATGTTGCACAGAAAAGGTGTCACTGTTTGATAAATGACTTAAACAGTACTTTTTCTATTTTGAAATATCTTTTTTTTCCCCCTTTCAACAGTTATATCGTAGAATATAATGTATCAAATTTCTGACCAATATATCGATAACCACTGTATCGTGATATCGTGAGATAATCGTTATCGTGAGCCTTGTATCGCGATTCTTATCGTATCGTGAGGTGCCCTGAGGTTCCCACTCCTAATGATGGGTAACAAAATTTTCTTTCTTTCTTCTAATTTCTTTGATGACACCACGTTTCGGGGTCATCAACATGTTGTGCCCCCCTGCCCCAAAAGAAACTCCACCCCACTATTTGAGAAGTACTGCTTTAAATGGATGTAAAAGATCCAAGCTGGAATTAAATGGAGTTAGTAACATAATTTGCCGGATGACACTTAATGACATCTGTCATCAGCATTTAGTTATTCCCATGATAGTGTCATGTCATAATTATGACGGTGTTATGACAGTCTTATGACACCGCCGTCAAATAAATCAACACATAAGCCGCACTGGACTATAAGCCGCAGGATTCAAAATGAAGGAAAAAGTAGCGGCTTAAAGTCCGAAAATTACAGTAAGTGTATATTCATTTTACAATAAAATCAAAACTAAAATTTCAAAAATTGAATTTTGTTTGATTATATAAATATGCATTTATTTCCAACTTGAATCAAAAGACAGCGCATGTGGATTTGTACGGTGGAGCAATTTCTTAGGGGGTCATATAATGAAGTGTGCCACGGTAAGGAAAGTGTGCGGGTCCCTGCCAAAGCTTAATTAGAGATTCATCCGCCCTTATATATCACGGTTAGTGTGTGTCAACAAGCTGCCATGCATCAGCTGCCGGCAGAAAAAGCTTTACGGCTAAAACTCAGCGGGAATGTGCGTGTGTGGAAATTAAAGAGCAATAATTAACGAGAGGTGGCCAAGTTTAGCACCTGTTTCAGTCTTTGTTAATAATGACATCTCCCAGTGCGTGTGTTTGTGTGTGTGTCGCGGTGACACGAAGATAAACAAAACAAGTGCAAATGTGGCCCTCACTCGCACTCGGGAATAATAAAGGCCATAAATAGTGTACGGTCAACAAGTTAGAAAGAGCTGCTTTCACTCAGCGGAGCAAACTGACCTTGTTTACAATGAAATAACCCTGGTTAGAAACCTTATTTTGAAGAGCTAACGATTTTACACTAAAAAAGAAAAACAAAAAACAGAAATGAGTCGAGGCTTTAGACTGTAAAACCCTATACTTCTTTAAAAGTATTGTCCAGGCTTGAAAACCTAATTTGGTCAAATTAACCCTGACTTTAAGGTTGATTTTGCAACCCTAAACCTAGATTAGAATCTTGTTTGAAACCCTGACTGAGGCTGGGGGCCGTTTATATGGTGACTCTCCGAGAATATGAAAAATTTCAAATTTGCATTTGCATTTGCGTCTCCATTTGAACAATGTCGCAATTCAGCATGAAAACGATGTAGTATTCATGCCAGGCCCTAGGGGGCAGTGCAGATTTACAGGGCGACAGAGAACGATGCATTTTGACCCCACCAAGCTCCCTCAGCCTGGAAAAAAAATATGCCCGCCCACTCGAAGCAATGTCATTTTTCTTTTGTTCAAAAAGGCACAAAAATGGAAACGTTCAACATATTTGTAAGTAAATCGAGTACGTACCCGGGGACTACCTAGATTGAAATATACAGGTATTCCCCGTGTTACGAATGAGTTCCGGTCCTAGGCTGGCGATGTAACCCGAATTTCCGCATAAGTCGGAACAGAGGTTGCGCTAGACTTTTTCGTTGTCTGTCATTTTGACTGACAGGGTCATAAAAATCCGGTCATCATCTATTTTTACCCGTCACTTAAATTTTTAAAATGATGATAATGACATTGTGGTGACCCTTTGTTTGTGGTGACCTTTCGTACTTGTGTGTCCATTTGGCCGAGCGCGTTAGCGGCTACGACACAGTCACGTGACAGAGACACTTAAGAGCCGCGCGCGTTCCGGCTTGAATAGAGAGTTCACAGAGAGCAGCAGAGCGACAGCGGCTGGACATAGCCATTCGAGCTAACAAGACTCTTAACATTGCATACCGCTTCAACATATTCAATAGTATTTAGTTTTCATTCAATTTAAATTAATATTCTGTCCGAACAAGCTTAACAGAGAATCCACACCGTGCCATCACACATCAAGCAGATGAATATGTAACTTTTTTTCCGCAGTGACAAAAACAGCTGACTGTGGCCCCAGTAGCTAGGCTACGTATGGAACAATGAAATTAACAGTTCACCTGCTGTGGCCTTAACGGAGTCTTACACCTTCCTCCTGGTGCTCATGGACTTGAATTGCATGCCCGCTTGTGCAGTCCCTGTTTTTTCACCTCTTTTATCAACACCATCGTCGTTTTGGGGCTTTTTGAAGAAACTTTGGACACTCAGTTGCCTTGACATTTTTCAGAGTAAGGCCAACGACGTCATGCATCAAGAGAGACAATAGCTAATTAATATGCTCACTCGCCACCCTGTGGTCTGGGGTGTGAATTGCAACCTGTCAAAATGACAGGTGGACTTCAGTTTTTTCCATCACCGTTTTTAAAAAATCGGTCAACGACAGAAAATATTCGGTTAACGCGACCCCTGAGTCGGAATTAACCCTTTAAGTACTCCGAAATACCTTTCTAATCCTCAAAATAACTGTCCAAAAACATGTATTATACGTCATATTAATAAGATAAAGTCAGAAATAAGATACTGTGAGGTACGTTGTGTTAAATGCCATTTTATTCGATGCCTACTTGGGCTTTATTTTATTTTATTTTTTTAACTATTCAGGCTTTACCCACCAGTGGGTCCCCTTACTGAGAAAAAAGGGTGCTGTGGAAAAAGTAGGGAGGCGAGAGAAGGGGGATATTATATGGCTGCTCAGGTTGCTAGCGTTGCCTCTCTTAACGCCAGCCCGCCGTCCGAACTAAAAAAAACGGATCGCAAGAGGAGTTGGAGAGAAGTAACTGCAGCAGCAGCATGACAACAAGGAAGCGGGACCTTGACGCCGTCAGGAACTGCAGGACGGCGGCGCCGCTGCCGGGAAGAGGCAATCCTGACATGGCAAGTACTAGGTACTGTTTACGCGACTTAAAAAAACAAACAAATAAATAATTTCTTAAGCGACTGTAAATAGAATGGAGGACAACTCTCCAGCGTCGTAAAGTCGAAATCACGTAAGACGGGTACGTCGTAACCCGGGGACTACCTGTATTGAGACACGTGTATTACCATGCTGCGTGAGCCGTGAGGGCTGGGAGTTTGCGGCCAAAAACATAGCCTTGCTACCTCGCCAGGATGCAATGAAAGAGGCAGGAGATATACTACAAACGGCTGCATTTGCTCACTGGAAACACAGCCATTACTTCACATTTTTGTGCAGTAAAGATGACATAAATATCTCTGTGCGTTACGAACTTTGTGCTTTCTCAAAAAGACCGCTATTAGTATCCAATTCAAGCGCCATTCGGAATTACAGCACAACAGGTAACAAGACAGTCAGCACTTTTTGATACTGCTCGTGCGCAATCCTCGGTTCAAGCTCAGTTGTTGAAGGTTTTGAAAGCTTAGGTTTAAAGATATTCTAAATAGCTAGCTTGCCTCCTCAGCTGTAGTTTTGGCTAAGCAAAGCAAACGACCGTCTCTAAGGTGCATAGTCACATGATGTTCGAAAAATAATTTGGACCCATTATGAAATACTTTGAAGATTTTTGTTCATTTCGTTCATTTTTGTTGTTTGTTTTATTGATGTAAAACTTTTATAGACAACATTTTAATGGCTATATTTAATGGTCTTTATTTTAAAGGGGAAGTTCAGAATTTTTGACATTAGGCTTAATCTTTGAGTTAGCCAGGGTTTAATTAGTCGTTGGAGTTGATTTGAACAAATCCTGTGCAGTTTGCCAGTTATTTGTTAGTTTCAGGGCTCCGGAGTGGCTAAGCTAGCGCGACTCAATGGTGGTTGAAATCAACTCCTTCAACTAATTAAACCCCCGCTAACTCGAATATTAAGCCTTATGTGAAAATTTCAAATTGTCAAATTCGCCTCATGTTGGACGTTTCGCCGATGTAGCACATTTTGGCAGAACGCCGGAATATATTTCCTCCACACCCTTCTCACCTTTTTAACGCCTGACCCATTTTCATGCCTGTGGGTGGAACTAAGGGGGGGCCTGGGGCTGTGACTGCACCCGGGCCTGGGCCTCTAAGGCTACGTTCATACTACAGGTCTTAATGCACGAATCCGATTTCTTGTCATATCTGTTTTTTTGGCGTGCCCGTTCAGACTGCTTTTATCCATTGAGACCGTTCAAGTATTACGCATGCGCACTAATTCGCAGTCCGACACGCGCTAAGCAAGAAGACCCGCATGCGCAGAAGCATCAAAACAAATGACACACGTCATCCGTCATTCCAGGGATATCATGTTTTGCTTTTCAAAAGGAGGACACAAATAACAGACATAAATAATCCCCGTTTAGGCTTATATTCAAAGTTTATATGGATCGATAGCATGCACGCACTGTCCGTGCACGTCACACACATATGGGCAGTTTGCCCCGACTCTCTCTCGGCCGTGTAAGCAGTGTTGAAATATTGCTCACTTGTAACAGAGAAAACTGAGCATTCTCAGGCTTATCCGCAACCCATTTTTATTTTTTATGACTGTTGTGAAGCCCAGCCCTTCCCCGAAAGCCGTGTTCACTGCAAGCTAGGCGCTAATAACGCCCAGGTGCATCGCTACGGTAACGACTCTCTCGCTATTTGATGACGTAATTGCTGCATGAAATCCGATTTGCGGGACTGGACAGTACAGACCGCCGCGACAGTCTGGAAAAATGTGGCCCAGATCGGATTTAGACCACATACGAAAGTGACCCAGATCGGATTTGAAATGGTCCCGTTCTATGCGACTTGTCACGTTCAGACCGTCAAGTTAATGCCTCACTCGAGTCGGAAAAACACGAAAAAATCGGATTCGTGCATTAAGACCTGTAGTATGAACGTAGCCTAAGGCTAGGTTCATACTGCAGATCTTAATGCACAATTCTGATTTTTTGTCATATCTGTATTTTTGGCGTTCCCGTTCAGATTGTCTTTGTCCATTGAGCTCGTTCAAGTATTACGCATGCGCACTTATTCACAGTCCGACACACGCTGAGCAAACTGACCCGCATGTGCGCAGAAGCATCAAAACAAATAACAACGCAGCATCAGTTTGCCCCGATTTGGCCATGTAAGCAATACTGAAATATTTCTCATTTGGCACACAGTTAGAAACCGAGCATTATCAGGCTTATCCTTTTCTTAATTGTATTTTATATGACTGTGGTCAAGCCTGCCTCCTGCGTAGTAAAATCAGAGTTCAAGCTAGGCGCTAACGCTAATGAACAGCTACATCGCTGCCATCTTGCATGCTGCTCTCGCTCTTTGCTGACGTAATTGCGGCACGAATTCAGATTTGAGAGACTTGACAGTTCAGACCACAGCCACATTATGGGAAAATGTGACCCAGATCGGATTTGAAATGGTCCACTTCAATGCGACTTGTCCTGTTCAGACCGGGTTAATGCCTCACTCAAGTCGCAAAAACACGAAAAAATCAGATTCGTGCGTTAAGACCTGCGGTCTGAACCTAGCCTTAGGGGCCCAGTTTGGGGGCGCAAAGAGGTCTTTAAGTGTTAAAATATCTTTTCCACTTGCAGAAATACACACACACCGGACGTTTTAAAGGGCATACGTGACAGTTTATGCCCATCGCACCCGCCCCCTGTTCACATTTGTTCTACCACTGCTTGAAACCCAAGTTTCACACTTTAGGACTCCTACCAAGCATATTGAATGTTTTTGTTTGATCAATCCTGGAAATTGGCCCTGTTTTGCCCCCCAAAAAAACAAAAAACAACGACAACTGACGACAATAATACACTACTCCTTACCCGTCAAAATTGGAACTAAACCTATGAATTAAACTAATTGGATTCCACTGACAGCAACAGAAGTCAAATCCATTTGAATTGGGAGGGCTAGTAGTTTTCATCTGCTGCCACCTTCTCCCAGTTCAAGTGGATTGGACGTCTATCGCCCTCCCATTTCAAATAGATTGGACGTTTGTTTGAGTAGACCTGGAGCCCGTCTGACAGGAGAACCTGCCGGAAACTTATGAAACAAGACAAACGGTGAAAAAATGTGTTGACTGTAAAGTGCTGTCATGCGAAACATAAGTCAAAGTCTGCTTCTGATACCAAAGTCAACTTGACCAAAAAAACGCATTGTTTACCCCCTTAAAAAAGTCACAATGCACGTCACTCATGGAGGATCTCCGCTCAGCATTTTCGTCGACTTTTTCTGTCAGCCTTGCAAAAACAAAACATCTCTAATGTCTGTCGGAGCGAGCATGACCGCCCCCCTCCCAACTAGCACCATCCCCGTTCCCCTCTCCGTCCGTCCCTGTCACAGTTGCTCATTCGCAGACAGCGTCAGAAGGGATGAACGTGCGTTTCAGAGGATGCTCGTCTCTGGGAGAGGAAGGCCCGAGCACCCGAGGGCAGCGTGGGAGGAGATTGGCTGAGGGGGAGTCAGTGGGGGTGCGAGAGTGAGCGGGCTCTCATGTTCTATCATCTAAAGTGTGTTTTCCACTCATCTGCCTTCACTTGCCATTCTCTTCCTTCCACGTTGGACTCCGCTCGGCCGATGCGTGCTGACAGGCCCGAGCTGCGTCCGTATGCGCACGCTGACTGAATGCTCTTTTTGACTTTGGGAATGTGTTTTTTGTGATCGAACTTCTATAGTTGAATATTTTTTCAAATTTAAAGTTCATTTGAAATGGTCTGACACAAAGTGAGAAAGTGTGTCACAGACAAATCCGCATTTGTTTTAGGATATCATGGGTGTAATTATAGACTTCATAATATATTGACGGGACACGGGGCCGATTCATAGGGGGGCTATCTCCATCAAAGCTGACAGAGTGGAAACAAAGATAAAGTGTTTTTTCCGTTGAAAATTCTTGTGAATAAATGCTTCAATCCCTGAATTCGTAATAGATATTAACGTAAAACAATCTAGATTATTGGTTAAAAAATAGGGCTGTCAAAATTATCGCGTTAACGGGCGTTAGTTTTTTTTTTAATTAATCACGTTAAAATATTTGACGCAATTAACGCAGATGCCGCTCAGACAGATTTAAATGACGGTACAGTGAAACGCTCACTTGTTAATTGTGTTTTATGGAGTTTTGCCGCCCTCTGCTGGCGCTTGGGTGCGACTGATTTTATAGGCTTCAGCACCCATGAGCATTGTGTAAGTAATTATTGACATCAACAATGGCGGGCTACTAGTTTATTTTTTGATTGAAAATTTTACAAATTTCATCAAAACGAAAACATTGAGGGGTTTTAATATAAAATTTCTATAAATTGTACTAACATTTTTCTTTTAAGAACTACAAGTCTTTCTATCCATGGATCGCTTTAACAGAATGCTAGTAATGTTAATGCCATCTTGTTGATTTATTGTTATAATAAACAAATACAGTCCTTATGTACCGTATGTTGAATGTATATATCCATCTTGTGTCTTATCTTTCCATTCCAACAATAATTTACAGGAAAAATATGGCATATTTTATAGATGGTTTAAATTGCGATTAATTATGATTTATTAATTTTTAAGCTGTAATTAACTCGATTAAAAATTTTAATCGTTTGACAGCCCTAGTTAAAAGCAAAAAAACGGGCAGTTAGCATTATGTTACGTAAATATGTCGAATGTGATGCTAGTTTTTCAGCCAAGCTGGCACCGCGTTATCGCAACAAAGAGCTTTTTACGATGAAAATTCTTGTGAATAAATGCTTCAATCCCTGAATTCTTTATTCTCGATTCCCTGTTAGTTCCCAGGGTTTCTAAAGTACTGTCGGAGCTAGAGCCTTTAGCCAACAAGCCCCTGCTTTATGGAATCAGCTTCCAGCTAATATTAAAGAAGCCGAGACAGTCTGCACATTTAAGATTAGATTAAAAACATTCCTATTCGACAAAGCTTATGGTCAGGCTAGTTGAAGTCAGAGTAGACTCACAGTTTAGTCTAAGCTGCACTAGAAGCTATCATGCTGGGGAAAGTACAGCCACTGAGTTCTATCTCCTTTTTCTCACTCTACCTACCGCTTGTCTAACTTTATTTCTATTTTCCAATGTTAATATCTAGTTGTCTAGTCTTCATCACTAGTCACCCGGTGTCCCCTTTCCCCCCTCCCCTCTGGGGAGAGGCTATTTTTCGGTTGCAGCCTCCTGACTGTCCGGACCCCTGGCTGGATGGACGTCCTCGTTGCTACCCCCGTCTCATCTGGCTAGATGGACCTCTTCTTGTTCCTTTACTCCACTGCATCTTTACGGACTGTAACTTCGCCTGCTAATTCCCATTAGCAGTCCTGGTGCTTCCTGTCTATCCGTCCTGGGAGTGGATCTCTCCTGACTGTGGTACTCCCCAAGGTTTCTCATTTTCTCCCAAAGACTCTGGCGTTTTGTAGTTTTTCCTTGCCGACATGGAGGGTCTAAGGATGGGGGATGCCCGGGACTTGAACTTTATTTATCCATCTTTGTTGGTTCATTTGCTGTTTCTGATTGTGTATCATATTGCCTCTGCAAAGCCCTTTAAGACAACCTTGTTGTGATTTAGGGCTATACAAATAACATTGAATTGAATTGATTCTTGGTTAAAAGCCAAAAAACGGGCAGTTAGCATTAAATTTACATATATATGTCGAATGTGATGCTAGACTTTCAGCCAATGTGGCACTGCGTTATTGCAACAAAGAGCTTTTTACGATGAAAATTCTTGTGAATAAATGCTTGAATCCCTGAATTCTTTATAGATATGAACGTAAAACAATCTCGATTCTTGGTTAAAAGCAAAACAAACGGGCAGTTAGCATTTGTTTTACGTAAATATGTTGAATGTGATGCTAGTCTTTAAGCCAATGTGGCGCCGCCTTATCACAACAAAGAGCTTTTCTCATCTTCAATGCCCTTGCTGATGGAAGGAGATTTTCACTCAAAATCTCTCGATACATGGCCCCATTCATTCTTTCCACAGATCAGTCGTCCTGGTCCCTTTGCAGAAAAACAGCCCTAAAGCATGATGGTTCCACCCCTATGCTTCACAGTGGGTATGGTGTTCTTCGGATACAATTCAGTATTCTTTCTCCTCCAAACACGAGAACCTGTGTTTCTACCAAAAAGTTCTATTTTGGTTTCATCTGACCATAACACATTCTCCCAGTCCTCTTCTGGATCATCCAAATGCTCTCTAGCGAACCGCAGACGGGCCTGGACGTGTACTTTCTTCAGCAGGGTGACACGTCTGGCAGTGCAGGATTTGAGTCCCTGGCGGCACATTGTGTTACTGATTGTAGCCTTTGTTACTGTGGCACCAGCTCTCTGTAGGTCATTCACTAGGTTCCCCCCGTGTGGTTCTGGGATTTTTGCTCACTGTTCTTATCATTTTGACTCCACGGGGTGAGATCTTGGATGGAGCCCCAGATCGAGGGAGATTATCAGTGGTCTTGTATGTCTTCTATTTTCTAATAATTGCTCCCACAGTTGATTTCTTTACACCATGCACTTTTCCCAGCCTGGTGCAGGTCTACAATTTTGTCTCTGGTGTCCTTCGACAGCTCTTTGGTCCTGGCCGTAGTGGAGTTTGGAGTGTGACTGACTGACTTTGTGGACAGGTGTCTTTTATACCGATAATAAGTTAAAACAGGTGCCATTAATACAGGTAACGAGTGGAGCCTCGTTAGACCTTGTTAGAAGAAGTTAGACCTCTTTGACTGCCAGAAATCTTGCTTGTTTGTAGGTGACCAAATACTTATTTTCCACTCTAATTTGGAAATAAATTCTTTAAAAATCAAACAATGTGATTTTCTGTTTTTTTCCCCACATTCTGTCTCTCATGGTTGAGGTTTAACCCATGTTGACAATTACAGGCCTCTCTAATCTTTTCAAGTAGAAGAACTTGCACATTTGGAGGTTGACTAAATACTTATTTGCCCCACCGTATATACAGTATATTGAAAAGGATCAGCAAATTACGCTGTTCTGCTTTTATTTAGATTTTACACAACTCCACTGGAATTTGTGATTGCCCAACTTTTTCGTTCGTCATCCTAAATTCTCTTAAAACCACATTGGGCCCGGTCCGGGCGATGCGTACTGACAGGTCCGAGCGGTGTGCGTAAACACTGACTGACTGACTGCTCTTTTTGACTTTGGGAATGTGTTTGTGTGTGCGAGTGTGACCTATGCTTTGCTCGGCTTCTGATTTTTGTGGCAGGCCTGTCAGATCTCTCCTCCCTCCACGCCAGATCAATGCCAGCACTGAGCAAGTGGCGGCGCGTGATGAGAGCCACCCGCCCCTACTGACGGGTGCCCACCAACGACAGGGAATATGTTCTTTCCGGGGAGCAAGCTGGTAGCGGCTGAGTGATGGGCACGCATACACATAGTCTCACACACACACACGTTTTAGTGACAAACTATAAAATAGGCAGTACTTCACCCACTCCATACTAATACTTCATAAGTCCATGGACACAACAATAGGTGCAAAATAATGGAACTAATTGAGTGCAAATCCCCATTTACAAAAATAGTACTGCACATACAGTACAATAAAATGTATACTAGAAATGTCTGTGTTATCATTCTAAAGGCAATTTTAGTGGTTACTCATGTTTGTGCAGGGCTAAAGACTGCAGCAAAATGGGCATGTTTTGCCACTAAAATTTAATAACTTTTCATCTTCAAGCGTAGTAAATTTAGTAAATGTGCATATTTTTTTTCTTACTATTTTTAAATGTTTTTTTCCTTGTGACAATTATCACTTGCTAGCTTTGCTGACTTGGAAAGAAGTTCAACTTCTTTCCAAGTCAGCAAAGCTCATTTGATTGCAGCTACCTTTATTTAATAATAAAAAAAAAATTTTAATTAAAAAAAGAAAGTAAGGTTGACCGATGACTTAACAGATAACCGATGTCCCATTTTTGTTCAACTCTAAAAATCTGATACAGATATCAAAACAATACAGATATACAGTATGTGGTTGTGGACTTAACATATTTTGGCTTATTGTATTATAATGCCCCAATGGATGCTTTAATAATAATCATGCTCACATAACAAATCCCAAGCATCTCTGTTTAGAGCAGTGGTTCTTAACCTTGCTAAAGATACCGAAGCCCACAAGTTTCACAGGTGCATTGACCGAACCGTTTGGAATTTCCTTTTATTTTACAAATTCAAAACTTAGCCAGCTAGCATCTAAGTGAATTCCTGTTCAAATTTCTTCCAGATCAAATTGACGTCAAATAATTTTGCCTTTTGCTGTTCATTTTCACATTGGAAAATAAAATGAAACTCAATTTCTCACCGTTCCTTTTTTGTTTTTATGTCTACATTCTAATTTTATTGTCACATCCTTGCATCACATACTATTTTCATGGTGTAAAATGGCACAGATTATTATTATTTTTTTAATTATCTACGCATTTCACGCTGTTTGTAGGTTTGTTATACTTCCTCATACCAGTCAACCTTCCACTGAGCAAACAAATCTTTCCTCACATTAAATAGAGGACTAGTAGTTGAAAGAAATGGAATAAAGCCTGTAACCTGGAGAAAACCAGTCCAAAATTTGGTCTAAAACGCCACTTTGTCTACATTTTGTCAGCGTACAAAATAGGTCTCTGCGTTTCTTAATCTTTACCGAACCCCAGTTAAGAACCACTGATTTAGAGTCATTTAATGGTCAATAAGCATAACTGCTGTGTTAAGCTGTGAACAGCTCTTGTAGAAAGGCAGATGGCTGCTTCATTCATTTATAAGGCAAAATGCATATTGGCCCAAAACCGATAATGAAATATCATTTTAAAATGCTTTCATCGGTCGATGTTATTGGCTACCCGGTAATATCGGACAATTGTTATTAAAAAAAATTATTATTTTTTTATTTAAAAAAAAAAAAAAAAAAAAACATACTAAAGATGCCTTAAGAAAGTACTTAAACGTAGTAATATCAAATAAGGGTGGTTTAAATACGCTACGTGACTAATCTGGCCACCAGATCAATAATCTGCTTTAGAGCTACCACCAGAAAACACTATGTTTAAAAGTAAGATAGGGAAACACATGCAAAAAGTATTTTGAGGCAATGAAAAGGTAATAAAAGACTCAATAATAACACAAATAGTAAGTAGTTGCCGCTTTTAACCAATGAGTGCATGTCTTGGACGTTTCGCTGCGTAGAAGGAATTGCAGTAACCCGGTAGTGTTCGTCGAGTGGCAGTGACAATCTTCGTCATCACCGCGAGCTTCCATTAACTCATTCACTCCCAGCCATTTTCACCAGAGCAAGGCCCTTCACTCCCGGCTGTTTTTCTGGATTTTGACTGATTTTGCAAGGCCCACAGAAAATTCTGTTCTATTGCTATATAAACATGGAACCCACCAAAAGAAAGATTAGACTCTTTTCTTTCAGCAGAAAAAAAGTAAGTTCATATCTTTTTCCATTCTTTAGAAATCAGCATTAGAAAATAGCTTAGTTTGAGCAATTTTCCAATTTCTGATGAAAAAAACGGAGAAAATGAGATTTTTGTAAACGCATACGTTTCAAACATAACTTTGACTTTAACAAAGCTATTTTTTTGCATTAGTTACATCCCAAACATCTGAATAATGTTTTTCTTTTACAAAATACCATGAACAACCAGACAAATAGAGCTTTTGATAGCAAAGTAACAATTTATTTACACATGACTACTGAGAGATGACGCTTTGTCGCCGAGATGACGCCGCTGTCGCCGCGTCAGCCGTGTAAACTTTTCCCTCATCGTTGTCTGTCTCACAAAGATGGATTATTTTTGCGTCTCTGTGGGGTCTGTTTGACGAGGCGCTGCACTGGGGGTCCCACTCGTTACGCTCGGTCGTCCAGCGCCTGGCCTCCCAGGCGTCCTCTCGGTTGTTTTGTTCGGTCGGATCACCGCCTGGCATCATGCCGCCAGCGCTCCAACCGTGCTGCCCGGCCGTTCATTGCTGTTGAATCGGGTTGCGGGTCATACAAAATGCGCTACTGCCCTCCACTGGTCAGTTTTATTGCTTTAAAATGGGTTTGGAACCTTGTATTTTGTTTCTCAGATAGATCGGAAGCTATAGATGCTTCTTGTAAAAAAAATAAAAAAAATGCAAAAGACGTATAAGTACGTTTTTGGGACAATGAAGCATTTAAAAATAGAACGTACTTATACGTTTCTGGGAGCAAATGAGTTTAACATGGCGGCCTCTGTTGGTCATAAAATGTACTAAATATTATAGATTTTTAAATCAATGACAATATTTTATGTGTTCCTAATAACATATTTTAGTAAAAGAGAACAATTGTGGCTTATTAGAGCCTACAAGCCTTTAAGTCCGAGGTTCCCTATAAATCCCGTGAACTTATGCATAAATTATAAGTACTTTAAAATAGGGAGTTACTTTTCAATCACCCTGTTTATATTACTATGTATATGAATTTATAGGAATTGTTCCTGGATTTTCAAAGGTTCTTATAAACATACAAAGGCCTAATTTTGCAACAGCTCTTAACCAGGGGTGAAAGTGGTTAGAATTTCTTGCCGGAACTCTCCGACGTGAAGGTCGCCACGAAGCCAGAAATTTTATTCATTGATTTATTGATTGATTTTGGGGGATGGGGGGGGGTGTAAAAAAAAATAATGAAATGCAAAGAAAACTCTTTTTGGTCAGTTATTTCTATAACACATACAAAAACTGATTTTCATTCAAAATTGTATTTCTTCAATGGTTTGCAAAATAAAAGTTAACAAAAACAGCTCCAACCTCCATCTCCTAATTTTTATTTTCCCTCATTTCCTCACATACTAAATGCCAAATCTCAATTTTAACTACTTAAGAACATAGGATGTATATTAAAATTGAAGTTAATATAAACATTTACTAATACGTACTTTTTTTTTTAATACTAGAGATATAAGTAGCATACATACATTCAGAAAAATAAGTACAAATGACTTATATTATGCAGAGTGAAATATATATATATATATATATATATATATATATAAGATCGCGCAAACATTGACTTTTTTAAATTAAAAGGAAATGAATAAGTAGCCTAACATAATGAACAAATATAAGTCCAAACTGCACATTGACAGCTCCCCATCAGAGCAAATAAAATTAAATACGATGAATAAGCCACCTTAACTCTTTCCTTGCTCTTAAAGATTTGATCCATTTTCTGTTGCATTGCCCCCTTTTTTTTTTTTTTTGCCTTTTCAGAAAACATGCACATTTGAACCAATCAGCGCTAACTATCTCTGGTGATCACATGTCAGTATGTCAGCCAAATGAACGGATAAATGAGTCCAGGTGTTTTGCTTTGTTGCGTGCATTCGCACATTAACGTGACTCGTCATCGTCAAACTCCGATAACTACAGCAGCTGGGGAAACCTCCATGCCGTCCATGGAATAAAATAAATAATAAATATCGGTGGAAACGGATTACACTACACAAGCAATTTATTATGCTTGTTGTTAACACTTGTGTATGTAAATCTGATTGTTGTAGATTGTTTTCTTCTTGGAGATGAAATGCATGTGTAGCAGCTTTGTATTTAAAAAAAAAAAGAAAAAATTTACATAGCGTTTTGACAGTTGCCGTCATATTTTCGGAATCAAAGCACCGTATACCGGAACGTTCTGGCCCTGAATCTTATACCGGAACTGCATTCTGGCCATGATTCTTATACCGGAACTGCGTTCCAGCGCTAAATCTTATACCGGAACTGAGTTCCTGACCGTTCCCGCCCACTTTCACCCCTGCTCTTAACTGGAACTGTATTAAAATGAAGAGAGGCATGTTTAAGCACAAATTGCTATTAAATTCATTACGCATTTTCTTTTTAACAATAATCTAAGTTAAAAAAGCTATTTTATTTTAAATTGGCATTATAATTTACATTACTATCCAAAATTACATAATACTTTCACCACTCAAAGTATAGCAGAACACTCTACTATATGTACGTGGTGAACATACAGACACACCAGCACCTATTTTTTTCCCCTCACACGATTACCGTTCTTCTTTTCTGCCGCAACAGGAGAATATACTTACGCTGTCAGGAGGGAAAAAAAGCACTTTCTGCATGAAAGTAGCTCTCGCTGATGGAATGAAAGTCATGCAATAAATTCCTCTACGGCACATTTTTCACAGGGCGGGAAAGGCAGATGCAGGCGGGACAGCAACAGGGCGAAGCAGTTAATGCATGGCACCGAAAAGCCATAACACTAAGTAGACACTGCCCACTTAAATCTTTACATTCTTCATTCACTTTAGCTCACCAAATACGGCAGTCCCCGTAGGCAAGTAATGAATAATCATTAGCGAAAGGTCCACAAATTATTGATGTAAAATAAGCAATGATTCTTTTTTTGGGGGGTGGCGCAATTTATAGCCATTAACAAGTAACTTGCAATCCAATAAATGTCAGCATGGCTTTCAGTTAATTAAAGGGAAAGATATTATACAGTAATGCAGGGTGGCGTTTATATCTCGATTTCCACAGACTGCAATTTACTGCCCGGGCCTTTATTTGAAGGGAGCCACAAATAATGACCATTAAGCCGTCACGGGACGGACAGGGGATCACATTAATGAAATTAGATAAGGTGAGATGGCGATATGCCACCTGAGGGTCACATGGGCACGTGTATGTGTGTGTGTGTTTTCCACCTGCTTTTGTGTATTTGCTGACCTGCTGGACTTGTGTTCAAGGTTCACCTCTTCTTGCACTTTGGCCAAACACCGGCAGGAGTCCACTTAGGTGTGCAACATGAAGGTCTGCCACCTCATCAGTCCTAGCGAGCAGCAATACAGTCAGTGAGTCCGTCAACACGAGCGCACAGAGCGGCACGTCTCCCCCACTAACGGGGAGGTGTCACTCGGGGAGGCAGCTGCCGTCGCCGGGGTGACGGCTCGCCTCAAATCAGAGACCCTCGTCCCTGTCAACAGCAACCTGGCCCCGAGGCTACCGGTGACACACGGCCCCCCTCCCTGCTACATATCTCCCCCTACACACTCACACACTTCAGGAGCCTTGTTCTAATCTGGAGGGCTGATTTGAAATGTATGGTTTAAAAAATACTGGATTTAAAAAGTTTACACACCCCTGTCAAAATTTCCAGTACATTCACAATAATTAATATCAGACCTTTCTAACATTGTGACCCATAACCTGCAAAATATTGTTTTGAAACAGGCAAAATAGACAACGGAAGCAACAGAATTGCACAAGTCAGCAAGCAAAGACAAGGAATTGTGGACTTTGGCAAGACTTTCCAGATTTTTGAAGGTGCCGTGTTAATTTATTTAAACCATTAATGCAATTTCTTGATTAAAATGTACACTCATTAATGTCCTTCTTCGACAATTAATCCATTTCGACACGCAGGGTCTGAATCAGGGGTTTCAAACTCAGTTTATTAGGGCGGCGTCTACGCGAGTTATTGAAGATTCCACACAAAAAGGACTAATGTTACTGACTTTAACTAGTTGGTAAAAACGCTACAAAATGTTATCATTAGCTTGAGCCATGTTAGGGTACTAGAGGTTTAAAAAAAAAAAAATCAGAACAAAATACGTAAGGGATTTAAAAAAAAAAAAAAAAAAATTTTTACTCTTAAGTTATTTCTAGGGCTGTCAAAATTATCGCGTTAATGGGCGGTAATTTTTTTTAATTCATCACGTTAAAATATTTGACGCAATTAACGCACATGCCCCGCTCAAACAGATTAAAATGTACTATATAGTGTAATGTCCGCTTGTTACTTGTTTTTTGGTGATTGGCGCCCTCTGCTGGCGCTTGGGTCCAACTGATTTTATGGGTTAGTACCATGAGTGAGCATGGTGTAAGTATTGACATCAACAATGGCGAGCTACTAGTTTATTTTTTGATTGATAATTTTACAAATTTTAATAAAACAAAAACATTAAGAGGGGTTTTAATATAAAATTTCTATAACTTGTACTAACATTTATCTTTTAAGAACTACAAGTCTTTCTATCCATGATCACTTTAAGAGAATGTTAATAATGTTAATGCCATCTTGTTGATTTAATGTTATAATAAACAAATATAGTACTTATGTACCGTATATTGAATGTATATATCCGCCTTGTGTCTTATCTTTTCATTTCAACAATAATTTACAGAAAAATATGGCATATTTTATAGATGGTTTGAACTGCGATTAATTTTTAAGCTGTAATTAACTCGATTAAAAATTTTAATCGTTTGACAGCCCTAGTTATTTCATAATTTGATTTTGTATTATTCATTAATTTATCTTGTGAACCGCTTATCCTCACGAAGGTCGCAGGGGTGCTGGAGCCTATTCCAGCTAACTACAGACAGGAGAGAGGGTACACCCGAGCTGGTTGCCAGCCAGTCGCATGGCACAGACAAGATTAACAACCATGCATGCACACACTCACACGCATGGACAATTTGGAGTGTTCATATATCATACACTGCTGGCCCAAAGTATTGGCAACCCTGCAATTCTGTCAGATAATGCTCAATTTTTCCCAGAAAATGATTGCAATTACAAATGTTTTGGTAGTAATATCTTCATTTATTTTGCTTGCAATGAAAAAACACAAAAGAGAATGGGGGGAAAAAAATAAATCATTATCATTTTACACAAAACTAAAAATGGGCCGGACAAAAGTATTGGCACCCTCAGCCTAATACTTGGTAGCACAACCTTTAGACAAAATAACTGCCAACAACCGCTTCCGGTATCCATCAATGAGTTTCTTACTATGCTCTGCTGGAATTTTAGACCATTCTTCTTTTGTCAACAGCTCCAGGTCTCTGAGATTTGAAGGGTGCCTTCTCCAAACTGCCATTTTCAGATCTCACAGAACAGGTGTTCTATGGGATTCAGGTCTGGCCTCATTGCTGGCCACTTTAGAAGTCTCCAGTGTTTTCTCTCAAACCATTTTCTAGTCCTTTTTGAAGTGTGTTTTGGGTCATTGTCCTGCTGGAAGACCCATGACCTCTGAGGGAGACCAAGCTTTCTAACACTGGGCCCTACATTATGATGCAAAATTTGTTGGTAGTCTTCAGACTTTATAATACCATGCAGACGGTCAAGGAGTCCAGTGCCAGAGGTAGCAAAGCAACCCCAAAACATCAGGGAACCACCGCCATGTTTGACTGTGGGGACAGTGTTCTTTTCTTTGAAGGCCTCGTTTTTTTCCTGTAAACTCTATGTTGATGCCTTTTCCCAAAAAGCTCGACTTTTGTCTCATCTGACCAGAGAACATGATTCCAAACATTTTTTGGCTTTCTCAGGTAAGTTTTGGCAAACTTTTTATGTCTCTGGGTCAAAAGTGGGGTCTTCCTGGGTATCCTACCGTAGAGTCCCTTTTTATTGAGACGCCGACGGATAGCACGTGTTGACAAAGTTGTACCCTCGGACTGCAGGACAGCTTGAACTTGTTTGGATGTTAGTCGAGGTTCATTATCCACCATCTGCACAATCATTCGTTGAAAACTCTACACTTATTGATGACACTGCGCACGGTAGACACAGGAGCATTCAGGTCTTTGTAGATGGACTTGTAGACTTGTGATTACCCATGCTTCTTCACAATTTTGCTTCTGAAGTCCTCAGACAGTTCTTTGGTCTTTTTTCTTTTCTCCATGCTCAATGTGGTACGCACAAGGACACAGGACATACAGTAGATTGACTCAACTTTAATCCATCTTAACTGGCTCCAAGTGTGATTTAGTTATTGCCACCACCTGTTATGTGCCACAGGTAAGTAACAGGTGCTGTTAATTACACAAATTAGAGAAGCATCACATGATTTTTCAAAGGGCGCCAATACTTTTGTTCGGCTCATTTTGGGAGTTTTGCGTAAAATGATAATTAATTTTTTTTCCCCATCCTCTTTTGTGTTTTTTTCATGTTAAGCTAAACAAATGAAGATGTTACTACCAAAGCATTTGTAATTGCAATCATTTTCTGGGAGAAATTGAGCATTATCCGACAGAATTGCAGGGGTGCCAATACTTTTGGCCAGCAGTGTATACTGTATAATTTTTAAATTGCTGCTGGCTTTCTAAAATGTTGTCAAGTTATTATTTGTTTATATTTCATAATACTACCTTTGGATGTCAAATAAGGGACCACAAATTATTGTCCGTTGGGCCACAATCTGCCTCTGCTCCGCAGGTTTGAGATCCCTGGCCCAAGTGAAATGGACTGACACAAGTGTGCTGTGGTCTGAACAGTTTTTGGAAATCATGGATGTCGTGTCCTATGGGAAAACAGGTTAAGGACTGTCCAGCATAGACTGCATCCAGATTGCTATCAGTGTAATTAATGTTAAAAAGCCAGCATCTGTGATGGAATGAGGCTGGTTTAGTGATACTGGGACCATTAACTTATTGGCTACCATTGACAGTGATAAACTGTCATTGACTGATGGATCAAATGCATTGGACGTCTGTCGCTGTCGATGGCACTCAACCATGATCATCACTACCAGCTCAGTTTTATCAACACATTTGCACAATTAGACCATACATACAAAGCTCGACTCCATGACATCATGAATTGCTTTCTTTGTGCGATCAGCTTGTTTGTGCAGGCAGCAAAGACAAGAAAGCCGTCGGCGCTCATCAGACAAGGTGCCGATATCCAAGTCATGTGACAGTGACTTCCTGTCTGCGTGTCAGACGGCGAGTGAAGGCCCGTCGATAGCGAGTCGCGACGGCGTCCTCCTCAAACTACAACGACCAAAGATAAGGTGAAGGCAACATTTTCATTCATGGGGGATGTTTAGTAGAAAATGATTAGAGTAACATACTGTATCTCAGTGACTAGTCTACTTAATACATTTGTTTTGCTTTATGGATGCAAAATAGTCCTCTAATTAGGAGTGGGAACCTCTTGTTACCTCACGATACGATACGATTTGCGATACAAAGCTCACGATGATGATCTGACGATATGGCGATTCAACGATTATCGATACATTGGTCAGGAAATCATTCTGAGATATTCTACAAACAACTAATAAACAGAAAAACAAGCTTCTGCTGTGAATTGGAATGAGTTTATCACTAGTAGACGTCCAACATTCGTTCATTCGCTGCCACCCTCCCAGTTCAAACGGATTGAACGTCTATGGCCGTCATTGAGGTAATTTTGGGCCATTTAAGGTCATTTACCTGTTGATTTTCAGTTACTTCCTATTATTTGGGGGTATTTTATGGGTCACTTCCTGTTTATTTTTAGTTACAGAAGCGGAAGTGACCTGGGAGTCACCCAAATGATTAGGTAGTGACTCAAACTCAACAGGAAATGACCTGTAAATGAACAGCAAGTGACCTGTTAATGCCCCGAAAAATCGGACAGAATGACTAAAATGCTCTGGTGTCGAATTAGTGCTACAATGACTAATCGATTAACTCGAGTATTCGAGTAGAAAAAAAAAAAATTCAATTAAATTTTGCTGCTTTGAGTATTCGTTTAATTAAAGTGGCGTTGTAATAGTTTGTTTTGAAAGTGTTTGCATTCATTTTCATTGATTTGGGTGGATACACAGCCCTCTAGTCTACCTCATCTCACATGGCTAAATCCATCTGCTCCCTATTAAGACCAACATAAGCTACGTTTTTTTTTTGAGCTAATGATTTTTTTGAATGCATTCGTAATTTAGTTTAAAGGTATATTTAGCCATTTTTTGTGGGAATATATGTCTGAACCATTTGTTAAGAGCATTGTAAAAAAGCGTTAGCATTTTATAGCATTTAAGCTAACGAACTTTTGCTATGTTAGTCAATTGTTCTTTTGTTGTTCATAGATCCTCTTTTTTTTTTTTAATATACCGTGTGAGGCTCAGCTCAGGTATTTTAATTTTTTATGTTCCTTATCCGATTGCTCGATTATTCAAAATAAATAGTTCATCGATTAATCGGCTACTAAAATAATCGAAAGCTGCAGCCCTATTTCGGATGAACGAACTTTCCCAGTGTAAATGGATTGGGCGTCGAGCACCGTCAATGGCAGCCTTAGAGTTACCTGAGACACTATTATTGTGGAAGATTATGGTAGCAACTTGTTGGTCCCTTTTTTTTTTTTTTTTTTTTTTAAAACACTGCCACCTTTTTAAAACGATATCTCGATTTTTGGCAGAAGCATATCAATAACCTTTTGGGATACAAAGTATCACGATATATCACCATTTCGATATTTTGTCTCACCCCTAACTCTCATGCATAATTCATAAGTTTTACAAAGGTACATTTTTCTCTCATTATTTACCAAAATAATCTTTTTGTTCAATGGCTGACCATGCCATTAACAGCTTTTTCACTTCATAAAAAAAGATATATCATTAATTTTCTGACTATCTAATGGCAGACTGCTATTCAGAGAGGGTCAAAGATGATGGTTTACTGCAGTATGCTGCATAGTCAAGTCTCAAAGTTGAAACAAACTATGGATATAAACCCATTTTATAGCTCAAAAAAAGGTGTGTTTATTGTTTTTCTTTTAATCTTAAGAGTGATCTTAAAGTACAAACTAAAATAATAAACAGTCAGACACCCTTAGTTGTTAGAGCACTAGTAGTTGATGGATCACAATTTGTCCATTCCAAGTCTTAAAAGTGTTAATCAACTTGTGCAACAACAAAAAAATACATAATATTTTTTTATTCGTATTTATGTTTAGAATGAATTGTAATATCGTCACGTATTTATTTGTGTGCGATTTTATTATTCACGTCGTTGCTTAATGGTTTTAAAATTAACTGCGCAGGTAAACCATGTAAAAGCTTTTTCATAGGCAAACACTGCCCTCGTGTGGCAGGATGAAAGATGCACTACCACCTTGTTTTTGCACACCAAGTCCAAAAAGGCATTCAACTGTTTGCTTGATTGCCCTAAAAAGAATGCGAGGCACCAGAGTAGATTTAAGTCAAACAACAAAGCAATTGAATCAAACCATACATTCAACCTGCTTAACATTTGCCATTGATCACAGCCCATGGTCAGAGTCTAATTCATTTACCAACTTGTCATTCCGCATCATTGATTAAATTGTCCTTCACCCGCCTCCCCACCAAATGCCGTTAATCATATGCAAAGGCAAAAGATGTTGTCATTATTGCATCTAATCTAATAACAGGCTTAGCAGTAGAGCAACGGGCCAGTTCAGAGGTGAACTCCGCTGACCTCTAAAGGTCAAACTGCTTGTAATTGACCTTTTTAATTAGATGTGACAAATTTGGATGAGGATGTTTTCTATTTGTTTGCCATGCTTAGGCGAGACAAGAAAACCTGTCCCAGATTAGTTCACATATACGATATTTTTGAAGGCTATTCAGTCACGGCTTTGCTGTTTTGTCCATTAAAGTGAAAGAGTTGAATGCTAATAAAATAGGGTGACCAAACGTCTTCTTTTGCCCAGACATGTCCACTTTTTACATCCTGTTCTGGGCGTCCGGTGGGGTTTTATAAATTCAGGAAAATGTCCGGTTTTTTGACTGACGATTTGCACAGAATACTACAGTACTGTCGGGCCTGTACGTGTTCCCGGCTCAATTGTTGTGTTCAATACGTATATAATGAAATGCTCATGTACCTAAAATTGTAATTAAGTCAAAAATACCTTTATTCTACTTTGGATACAAATTTGTGTATGCATTGCACAGTCACATACTGGATTTATCATGGGTTCAACTGTCAATTCTCATTCACAAACAAATCTTCATCACCACAGGAGCTCACAGGCTATCGGTATGTACACTTGCTAAACTTACTTTTCGGCAACTGTTGACTTCTATCGGAGCTTTGTACTGGTGTGATCTGTAAAATCCCGTTTGGTGTAGTATCGTTGCGCTGCCGATGATTGTAAACTTTCATAGCAATGTTTGAGTTTGGCTCGGCTACCTGTGCTCGCTAATAGGATAGCTGTCTGTGGGCTAAGCCGCGCTAGGCATTCTGGGAAATGTAGATTTGAACTGGATTTGCACACATGCTGGTTGAATCGTTTCTCTGTTTTTTTCAGTTATTGTTTGCATGCAATCTAGAACAGTGAATGAGGATAACTTGAGTGGGAATAACAATTATTCAACGACAATTGTTGTGATAGTAGTTTATAAAAAATATTTAGTTGCCACATAGACTACTGTGTGTGCGTGTGTACTGACCGGACTACATTTCTATGGGTCTGCATTATATTATTAATCTTTTTGATTATTTTTTAATTCCAGGTGTGTGGTGGGGTTTTTTTTAATTAATTTTTAGGAATAATAAAGCCTGTTGAGTAACCTTTGAGATTTTGAATTTCAAAGTTTCAAAGTTTGCTTTATTGTCAATTCTACCACATGTGCAAGGACAATTTGCGTGTTTAGTTATATACTATATGGCTATAATTTCTTTTATAATACTGAATTGTTCCATCCAGATGGAGGAGGCCCACTTTAAATATATTGAAGTGATATAGACATCTTTGAGTAAACTTCAAGTAAAATTCAAGTATCTCACGGCCGGGCCGAGTGTCCTCTTTTTTTGGAAATCAAAATATGGTCACCCTAGTTATGGATATACATAATAAACTTAAGTTTCAAACGAACGTGAAGCCATAAATAGATGCTTGTTAATTGTGATGCTAGCATTGTCAATATTGAAGATGGAGCGATTGTATTGTTTGAAGTCAAGTTGTATTATTCATAATCACCGCTAGAGAGCAGCAATGTTCTATGTGATTTTCAGCACTGTCTCATCATTTCAAAAATACCTGAAGACAGAAAGACCCCAGAGGTCAACTGAGCCTTTAAGAACTACAATGGGCTAACTCCTTTTGTCTATTTGCATGGGAGTGATATAAAAGTGGTCCAAGTCGAAACTTCAGACAAACCTATCTCTAACTAATTAAAGTTAGATAACAGACTTACTCAAACATGCAAATTGACTAGCGCACAAGCTAAAGGGAAAAAAAAGAAGTGCCGAGCGCAATATTTACGATGGATGCAACAATATTCGATTTTATATTGAACCGTTCAATACGCCCTCTTCGATTCATTATGCAAAAACATTCGATTTAAATGAAATGCTGTCAAAATGCATTTTCCGAATTTGTCGTCTCTCGCGCTAAAATGTCCGGCGCAGCTTTGCCTTGAATAAACAAACTCTGCCGCTAGCAGAGGCTTGAAAAGCACTCTAGAAATACAATGTATTATTATTATTATTATTATCTGAAAATGAGGCTTATAAATCCCACAGCATGGCAAGTGGGCATTTGAGTGTTGTTTTCGACACATTTACCAGTTTTTGCCTGTGTTCCGGGACCTGTGCGTGTCTAGTCATACCTGTGCTGTCATATGTACTTTGCGTTCCGGCACCTTATGATTTACAAATTAAGCACTGCCTGCTTCACTTTACAAAAAGTAAAGATTGTTCTCAGCACTTTTATACAATTATTTCTTCAGATCAGTAAGAAGTAAGCACATAAATAGTATGCACTACATTGCATGTTTATATGATTGCGTTGCTATTTTTGCTTGTTAGCAAAATTTTAAAAATTAAAAACACGTGTATATTTTTTGTTTCAGAGCATTAAATGTATTGAATCGAATCAAAAATCGTGTCCCTCGTACTGTATATCAAAGATATGCCTTAACTATGGGTCAAACAACTAAACCGTTTTCATAAAATGCAGGGTCTAATCACATGAATATGACATCATATTTATTGATACAAGAATAACATTTTTCACACGTCATTTTACTTAGCTGAAAATAAGCCTGTTTTGAGAGGGTTGTCTATGTTTTTTTGTTGTTGTTTGTTTAGACTTATTGTTTATGATTCTTACTCTCAGAGTTTCTACCTTTGCCACTTTATTGCGCCATTAACTGATAGACGTCTGATCTATTTTGACTGGGAGAGGCTGGCAGTGAAAAATCGCTGCCAACACCCTCCCAGTCAAAATGGATTCACCGTTTACTGCCGTCAATGGCAGCGAATGTGTTTTATGACTCCTATTTAGAAGCCAAATGTAGCAACTTTTTCTGGTGTTTTTCACTGGGCTTTTCCCTGGTGCTCACCCACAACAAATTATTGCTCAGAAGATGTTGGGTTTTAGGTCCCCTTTAAATAGAATCACAATCGATGGCTGATTTTTTTGACAAGGCACATTGAGTTACCGCTATGCTACTAGTTATTTGAATACTTTGTTTTTTTTTCATACAAAACTTATTTTGACTCTACTACTGCATTGTGTTAGTGTAGGTTACTGATATATTACGACACTCTCTGACATTTGGACAAATTTGGCATGTGTCGGTAAGAATTGAGGATCCCTTGAGCTTGAACATATTTAAGTAAATTGTAATTAATCCAGATCTTGTGGTTCATAATTGGTACACATCAATACAGAAACAATCCAGCACAAAAATATATCACATAAGACAGAGACATATTTTTTGATATCAGAAAATGTTTACAGTGTTTTTACAGTAAGTCAGCTGATGTTATCAGCTCAGTGCTATTGGTGTTACCTTCTCTCTATGACCACTAGGAGTGTATCATGTGCACTGTCCATAAAAGCAGCCTCTGTCATGCATACATGGACTCAGTCAGGCCCGTCTGCTTGAAGGTCCGTGCCACTTGTCTGGAGTGCTGCATCTTTGCAGACAGGGCCTCCAGGACATCATGCTGGTCCACTGCAGTGGCCGTGCGATATATGAATGTGCCCATGGACTCCAGGCCTCGCAGGCCCAGGTTGACCCCGCAGCCTGGAGAAAACAATACAACAGTCATGCTCAGTTTGAAAAGCGAATAATCTTTTGACTCAGAGGAATAAACATATCCTTTTTAGGACGTGTTGCCGTCTCGTACCTGTGTCAAAGTTGAGAACGCGCGCCGCCTCTCCTTCCACGGTGACGGCGACATTATCCCCCTCGATATAGGCGGCGCTGACTCGTCTGTGTGACAACTGAATCTCGAATAGCCGCCGACTGCACTGCATGTGGTAGAGCGTCACGTCGTTCAGCCGTGGCTCGATGTCTGTTTTGTATACATTAAAGGACTGATGGAAGATGTTCTTCATGATCTGAAGAAGCAAACAACAGGAGCAGCTCCTGAGAAATTACATATTCAGAAATATAGTTGTGTCTTGAAGTATAACTGACCTCATTTATCAGGTCTTTGAGATACCAATCGGCATTCAGCTGACTTGTGAGCAAAAAAAAAGAGGAGCATGGCAAACAACAACTTCTCATAAAAAGGCTCATTAAAAGTTTAAGTTCACTCCCAAAAAATCACATTTCTTAAAGACATATCACTACAAACTCTTGTGTGCCCCTTTTTTTTATCATACTGCCCAGTGTGCATACTAGAAAGTTTCATTATTTCCATTCCATTGTTATCATTAGCGCTGGCCGATATATGTATATCGCCAGAACGAACATAAACGAATTGGTGTATCGTCATAAATTCTTTCTATCGTCACTATCGTTAAAAAAAAAAAAAAAAGAAAAACATTGACTGTACTGAACTCTACAGTGCTGATATTTCTTAAATCAATTAAGCAAAACTGCCACAAGACAGTCCTATACCAGCAAGCCAAAGGTGTGATAAATCACCACACAACACAATAAGGGTGGGAACCTCTCCCGTATCCTACGATACAATACAATTTGCGATACAAACCTCACGATAATGTTGAGCTCACGATTTGGCGATACAACGATTATCGATGCATTGGTCAGGAAATCCTTCTAAGACGGGATTAGAACCTTTTTGACCGAGAGCGCCAAAACACCCAACATATTTTAAATTATGATTCCACGTGAGTCATACAGTCTGTGTGTGTCTATATACTGCATGCATATATATTTATATATATATTTAAGGCTTTCAAAATTATCGCGTTAACAGGCGGTAATTAATTTTTTTAAATAATCACGTTAAAATATTTGACGCATTTATCGCACATGCCCCGCTCAAACAGATTAAATGACAGCATAGTGTCATTTCCACTTGTTACCTGTGTTTTTTGGTGTTTTGTCGCCCTCTGCTGGCCTTTGGGTGCGACTGATTTTATGGGTTTAAGCACCATGAGCATTGTGTGATTATTGAAATTAACAATGGCGAGCTACTAGTTTATTTTTTGATTGAAAATTTTACAAACTTTATTAAAAAAAAAACATTAAGAGGGGTTTTAATATAAAATTTCCATAACTTGTACTAACATTTATCTTTTAAGAACTACAAGTCTTTCTATCCATTGATCACTTTAACAGAATGTTAATAATGTTGATGCCATCTTTTTGATTTATTGTTATAATAAACAAATACAGTACTTATGTACAGTATGTTGAATGTATATATCCGTCTTGTGTCTTATCTCTCCATTCCAACAATTTACAGAAAAATATGGCATATTTTATAGATGATTTGAATTGCGATAAATTACGATTAATTTTTAAGCTGTGATTAACTCGATTAAAAATGTTAATCGTTTGACAGCCCTTACATATATATATATATATATATATATATATATATATATACACACAGTGCCTTGCAAAAGTATTCGGCCCCATTTGAATCTTGCAACCTTTTGCCACATTTCAGGCTTAAAACATAAAGATATGAAATTTAATTTTTTTGTCAAGAATCAACAACAAGTGGGACACAATCGTGAAGTGGAACAACATTTATTGGATAATTTAAACTTTTTTAACAAATAAAAAACTGAAAAGTGGGGCGTGCAATATTATTCGGCCCCTTTACTTTCAGTGCAGCAAACTCACTCCAGAAGTTCAGTGAGGATCTCTGAATGATCCAATGTTGTCCTAAATGACCGATGATGATAAATAGAATCCACCTGTGTGTAATCAAGTCTCCGTATAAATGCACCTGCTCTGTGATAGTCTCAGGGTTCTGTTTAAAGTGCAGAGAGCATTATGAAAACCAAGGAACACACCAGGCAGGTCCGAAATACTGTTGTGGAGAAGTTTAAAGCCGGATTTGGATACAAAAAGATTTCCCAAGCTTTAAACATCTCAGGAGCACTGTGCAAGCCATCATATTGAAATGGAAGGAGCATCAGACCACTGCAAATCTACCAAGACCTGGCCGTCCTTCCAAACTTTCTTCTCAAACAAGGAGAAAACTGATCAGAGATGCAGCCAAGAGGCCCATGATCACTCTGGATGAACTGCAGAGAACTACAGCTGAGGTGGGAGAGTCTGTCCATAGGACAACAATCAGTAGTACACTGCACAAATCTGGCCTTTATGGAAGAGTGGCAAGAAGAAAGCCATTTCTCAAAGATATCCATAAAAAGTCTCGTTTAAAGTTTGCCACAAGCCACCTGGGAGACACACCAAACATGTGGAGGAAGGTGCTCTGGTCAGATGAAACCAAAATTGAACTTTTTGGCCACAATGCAAAACGGTATGTTTGGCATAAAAGCAACACAGCTCATCACCCTGAACACACCATCCCCACTGTCAAACATGGTGATGGCAGCATCAAGGTTTGGGCCTGCTTTTTTTCAGCAGGGACAGGGAAGATGGTTAAAATTGACGGGAAGATGGATACAGCCAAATACAGGAACATTCTGGAAGAAAACCTGTTGGTCTCTGCACAAGACCTGAGACTGGGACGGAGATTTATCTTCCAACTGGACAATGATCCAAAACATAAAGCCAAATCTAGAATGGAATGGTTAAAAAATAAAAGTATCCAGGTGTTAGAATGGCCAAGTCAAAGTCCAGACCTGAATCCAATCGAGAATATGTGGAAAGAGCTGAAGACTGCTATTCACAAACACTCTCCATCCAACCTCACTGAGCTCGAGCTGTTTTGCAAGGAAGAATGGGCAAGAATGTCAGTCTCTCGATGTGCAAAACTGATAGAAACATACCCCAAGCGACTTGCAGCTGTAATTGGAGCAAAAGGTGGCGCTACAAAGTATTAACGCAAGGGGGCCGAATAATATTGCACGCCCCACTTTTCAGTTTTTTATTTGTTAAATAAGTTTAAATTATCCAATAAATTTTGTTCCACTTCACGATTGTGTCCCACTTGTTGATTCTTGTCAAAAAATTAAAATTTTATATCTTTATGTTTGAAGCCTGAAATGTGGCGAAAGGTTGCAAGGTTCAAGGGGGCCGAATACTTTTGCAAGGCACTGTACATAAATAAATATATATATACATATATATATATTTACTAGGGCTGTCAAAATTATCACGTTAACGAGCGGTAATTAATTTTTTAAATTAATCCCGTTAAAATATTTGACACAATTAACGCACAAATGCCCTGCTTAAACAGATTAAAATGACAGCACAGTGAAAGCTGTACTTGTTGTGTTTTTCGGAGTTTTACCGCCCTCTGCTGGCGCTTGGCCTGCGACTGATTTTATAGGCTTCAGCACCCATGAGCATTGTGTAAGTAATTATTGACATCAACAATGGCGGGCTACTAGTTTATTTTTTGATTGAAAATTTTACAAATTTTATTACAACGAAAACATGAAGAGGGGTTTTAATATAAAATTTCTATAACTTATACTAAAATTTATCTTTTAAGAACTACAAGTCTTTCTATCCATGGATTGCTTTAACAGAATGTTAATAATGGTAATGCCATCTTGTTGATTTATTGTTATAATAAAGAAATACAGTACTTATGTACCGTATGTTGAATTTATATATCCATCTTGTGTCTTATCTTTCCATTCCAACAATAATTTACAGAAAAATATGGCATATTTTATAGATGGTTTGAATTGCAATTAATTGCGATTAATTACGATTAATTAATTTTTAAGCTGTAATTAACTCGATTAAAAATTTTAATCGTTTGACACCCCTAATATTTATATATTCTGTTGCCGGCTTGTCCGAGTCGGCTTTGTGATCACTAATTGTATTGAGATCATTTTGTCTACACTCATAGATTAGTCCAATTTTTCTTTTATTCAAGACAATAGTTATACGTGGTTTAATTACCTGACGTGTTTCGGCGAACACTTCCGCCTTAAGATGGAGGCAGAAAAGTTTGCCGAAACATGTCACATAATTAAGAACTAAGAAGGCAAGCGTCCAAGAAAAATGTGTGAATGGACCATCAGCTCATCACAGCTCGTTCCTGTCAAACGAGCCGGCCGGTTCCACATTTAAAATTACGGGTTGGCGGACAGCCAGATGCACTCATCCCAAGAGCCAAATATGGTTCGCGAGACATGTGTTCCCGACCTCTGTTCTAGGATATTTTACAAAAGAACTAAAAAACAGAAAAACATCCTTCATTCTTGTGCAACTTACATTCTGCTGTAAATTTATCACGAGTAGACGTCCAATCCATCTGAACTGGGAGGGTGGTAGCAAATAACCCCTCCCACTTCATACGGGCCCCTCCCACTTCCACGGTCGTCAGTGGCAGCCAATACAAGCCAACGAGGTCATTTTGGGCCATTTCAGGTCATTACATGTTTATTTTCAGTCACTACCTGTTGATTTTGGGGCATTTCAGGGTCACTTGTTGATTTGGGGGCATTTTGTGGGTCACTTCCTGTTGATTTTGGGCTACAGAACAGGAAGTGATCAGGTAATGAATAGGCAGTGACTCAAACTCAACAGGAAGTGGCCTGTTAATGCCCTAAAATGAACAGAAAGTGACCTGTAAATGCCCCGAAAATCAGACAGAGTGACTGTGAATGCTATGGTTTTGAACGAACGTTCATTCACCCTTCCTGGTCTTGATAGATTGGGCGTCGAGCCCTTCACTGGCAGCCATAGGGTTAACCGAGACACTATTATCGTGGACGATTTTGGTAGCAACTTATGTCTTCCTTTTTTTTGTTTGTTTAAACATTGACCCATTTTTAAAACGATATCTCAATTTTTGGCATGAGCGTATGGATAACCTTTTGGGATGCAAAGTATCACGATATATCACCATTTTGATATTTTGTCACAACCTCCAACAAAAACACGTGGTGCATATATAACACCTCGGGCTGGCATTGATGGTGATAACCATCCAATTCATTTGAACTGAGATGGTTGGCAGCAAATGGTCACGTTTCAGTGCCAAAGATGGTATTCGATGTCCAATCAATTTGAACTAGGAGGGATGGTAGTCTTCCAGTCCAAATGGATTAGCCGTCTATCACCGACAATGGCAAAGAATGACGTAATGACAATTAAATAATTTTGAGGTGGTGAAGACATTACATTAAAAAAAACAATGATCATAATTATATGAATAAGTTGTATAACAATTCATTAGATATTGTTATAGTGATACAAAATGGCCCATATAGAGGTAAATATTTTTCTATACTGCCCAGCACTAGCTATTACCATATGTTTTTAAAACATAATATTAGAGCTGAAACGAATACTCGAGCAACTCAAGTAACTCGAGTTTAAAAACTGATCCGAGTAATTTTATTCACCTCGAGTAATCGTTTATTTTGACAGCTCTAATCATCACGTTTTGCTCGGACTACTTTTAATGCGGGACAACACGCTGATGTCACGTGCGTAGAGGAAGAAACAAAAAAAAAAAACTTACTGCAGCCGACAGCCCCTACAAACGACGCCGCCGTTACTAAATACTAGCCCGCACGATGGTTGGTAGCAGGTAGCGTCTGATGAGTCTCATAGAGATCACATGTATGTTGAACTAGAAGCACATTGACAGACTCGGCCGCGTCTGGGCAGCGTTAGTAAACAGCCGCCATCTTAAAGCAGTAGAGCGCTAAGCGCTAATAAAGAGCACTAAGCGCCAATAAAGAGCGCTAAGGCGCTAATAAATTAGATTAACGTTACTGTGACTAGCTCATGTAACGTTAGCCCTGCGGAGGGCTAGGTTTCTATTAATTATGACCACTTTCGATGCGTTGCTAACGTGTCTTTCATACAGGCTCTAACATAACATAGCGTTGTGGAGTGATGAGGGTGTAAAATAAAAACTCAATAATGCTAACTATCAATTTTAGCTCAGTAGTCGTTGCTGGATAAAACAGTAGCACTAGTCCCTAGTGTGCTCCAATACAGCCTGTATCATACATTTATTTTGAACACTGCAAAAACTCAAAATCCTATCAGGACTTACAGTTTAGACTAACTTAAAACTTAACTAGAACTTAAAAATGGCTTGACACAAATAGAAATTCAATTGAAACACGTGGGAAAAAATCCTAACTTTTAAGTGATGTGTGTTATCAAGCGTAAAGGCATTTTTAGGTGTATAAATATATATATATATTTTTTTTTAAATAAGATCTAAAGGTTTTTTGAGTGAAAGCAGTGAATTAGTGTTTTTTTTTTATTTTTTTATTCTAGTTAGATCTGAGATGCAATTGTTGGCTGTTTTCAACAATATACATCGAAAATAAAGACATTGATCGACTGAAAATGGTTCAAGATTAAATGAAATGTCTTGTTTTCTCATGTATATTTATATTTGCTCTTCACCTAAAAATTTATTTGTTTTATCCAATTATTCGATTAATCGATAGAATTTTCAGTCAATTACTCGATTACTAAAATATTCGATAGCTGCAGCCCTACATAATAACATACAAAACCCTGAAAATTAACATTTTGTAATCCAACATCATTGACAGAGCCAATAAATCTTTGTCTCACTCCTTGTGTGCAGTGACGCTTTCTAGTACAGACATCTGTTACTAAGTAACGCTGCACTTCTACGTGAATGGGTGCCCACGTAGCAACAAAGATGGCCTCACCACTTACCTGTGTACGTGTATGCTCTGGCCACAAAAAGTAGTTGATAACACACACACACATGCACTCACCATTCCTCTTGTCAGATGCACATGAGTGCATCCACAGACTTGAGCACGCACTCGCCCACGAACACACACTCTAATGGACTCTGACATTAGCAGGGTCCATCTGCTGAGTGCAAGGTGGCAAATACCAAGAGCACCTCCTTTAACTCATTCGCTCCCGATATAATCCCGTATATAATTTAGAGTATGTGTTGTGGTTGACAAGGAAGGGCTCACCGAGGAATTGGCTGTATGCTTGAGGAAGCGCACCATCTTGGCATCAGAAGAGGGACACACGAGAGCCATGTAGCGGTTCCGGAAGGTGCCGTAGATCTTCAAGTGGAACCCCGACCGGGCAGTGGGGTTACGGTGCTCCCTCGGGGCTTCCAACCCGTAAGCAGACAGGTCGAAGTAGAGACTGTGGGCGCGGATTTCTGGAGTGGGTACCTGACAAAAAGAGAAGTTGTTAAAAACTCTCAACTGTGGCAAGTTTTGTGTTCTAATGTATCAGTGGGGTTAATTTATCACTAATTATGAGGCCAAGTCGGCTAACATTGCATCTCAACATTTTTAGGCGCGAAGAATTAGAGAACAAAGATGCTAATACTGAAGCAGAAAAGATGCTACTTCTCAACATGTTGAAGACTGAACTTGAAATGTTGCATAATTAACTAACCTAACTCCAGATGCCTTCAAAATAGTGCGCTGTCCTCTTCATAGAGAACCGCACTGTTTAGCTCAGTTGTCTATACAGTAGGACAAATAAGTATTTAGTCAACCACTAATTGTGCAAGTTCTCCCACTTGAAAATATTAGATAGGCCTGTAATTGTCAACATGGGTAAACCTCAACCATGAGAGACAGAACGTGAAAAAAAAAAAACTGAAAATCACATTGTTTGATTTTTAAAGAATTTATTTGCAAATTTTGGTGGAAAATAAGTATGTGGTCAATACCAAAAGTTCATCTCAATACTTTGTTATATACCCTTTGTTGGCAATAACGGAGACCAAACGTTTTCTGTAACTCTTCACAAGCTTTTCACACACTGTTGCTGGTATTTTGGCCCATTCCTCCATGCAGATCTCCTCTAGAGCAGTGATGTTTTGGAGTTGTCGTTGGGCAACTCGGACTTTGAACTCCCTCCTCACCCCGTGGCGTCAAAATGATAACAAGAACGGGGAGCAAAAATCCCAGAACCACACGGGGGGACCTAGTGAATGACCTACAGAGAGCGGGGACCACAGTAACAAAGGCTACGATCAGTAACACAATGCGCCGCCAGGGACTCAAATCCTGCACTGCCAGACGTGTCCCCCTGCTGAAGAAAGTACACGTCCAGGCCCGTCTGCGGTTCGCTAGAGAGCATTTGGATGATCCAGAAGAGGACTGGGAGAATGTGTTATAGTCAGATGAAATTAAAATAGAACTTTTTGGTAGAAACACAGGTTCTCGTCTTTGGCGGAAAAAGAATACTGAATTGCACCATACCCACTGTGAAGCATTGGGGTGGAAACATCATGCTTTGGGGCTGTTTTTCCGCAAAGGGACCAGGACGACTGATCTGTGTAAAGGAAAGAATGAATGGGGCCATGTATCAAGAGATTTTGAGTGAAAATCTCCTTCCATCAGCAAGGGCATTGAAGATGAGACGTGGCTGGGTATTTCAGCATGACAATGATCCCAAACACACAGCCAGGGCAACAAAGGAGTGGCTTCGTAAGAAACATTTTAAGGTCCTGGAGTGGCCTACCCAGTCTCCAGATCTCAACCCCATAGAAAATCTGTGGAGGAAGTTGAAAGTCCATGTTGCCCAACGACAGCCCCAAAACATTACTGCTCTAGAGGAGATCTGCATGGAGGAGTGGGCCAAAATACCAGCAACGGTGTGTGAAAAACTTGTGAAGAGTTGCAGAAAACGTATGGCCTCACTTACTGCCAACAAAGGGTACATAACAAAGTATTGAGATGAACTTTTGGTATTGACCAAATACTTATTTTCACCTATGATTTGAAATAAATTCTTTTAAAAATCAAACAATGTGATTTTTTGTTTGTTTTTTTTCCACATTCTGTCTCTCATGGTTGAGGTTTACCCATGTTGACAATTACAGGCCGCGCTAATATTTTCAAGTGGGAGAACTTGCCCTTTAGCGCAGCACCATCTAGTGCACTGGTCCCCAACCACCAAGCCGGGGACCGGCAATGGTCTGTGCCGCATTTGCTGCTAAGCCGCACAGAACTAATAAATAATTTGACAACCACATTCTGGCTTGTGCCTCTTGACACACCAATCTTACTGCCTACTCTGTTGACTAATCCAAGTAGCGATATGTGGATGTCGCCCTCTAGTGGTGGTCCCCATTACTGGGGTGTTTACACACCTCAGTAGCAGCCCAGCATCAGTCAGTGTAAACAGTAACTTTAGCTGCCTGCTGCTGGCTGTGTGCTCCGAGCGACACAACTCAGCAATGGTGGACAGGTACTTCCGCTCGTTTTGGTGGGATTTGTCAATAGATATATAACAATAAAACTGGATAGGATGTCGTCACAGAAATTTACTGGAGCTATCTATTTGCGGTTGTCCTCAATAATGACGTATGGCATGGCCGCAACAGATTTGTTCCCAAAAATAATAAGCCTACACGCGAGCGAAAATGACTGAAAAACACGTATTTGGACAGGTTTTTACGGGGAGAAGGACACCTGACGAGTCAGAAGAGGAGAGGAGCCTACGCCAAGTCCACTCTGCATAATACAGTATGTGGCCAAAAGCAAAACCAAAGCTGCTTTGGCTCATAGAGACTAGGCAGTAGGCACCCTGGAATAACGGATAAGCCTTTGGAATTTTTAAAACAAAAAATGCAAGCACAAAGGACAGAAACAATTAGTAAGGGCCACTACATCAACAAAAGCAAATGCACTAAGAACATCATACCTAGTGGCGAACCATAATGCTAAAGCCAAGAAACCCTTCACGATTGGAGAAGAACTTATTATGCTTGAGACCAAGGATGTTTGCAGTCAAGTTTTAGGAGGGGCCGCTGTTAAAAAAAAAAGGTTGATTCAGCGTCTGGTGAGTTACATTTTCCCTGCACTTAATGTTCCTTTTTAGTCCCGTCATGTTTTTTGTATTTACTGTATTCTTTTTGCCACACAATGCCGGTCCGTGAAAAAAAAGCCCACATAACACCTGTCCATGGTGCAAAAAAGGTTGGGGAAAACTGATCTAGTGGATGTATAATGTAACCTCAACCGCTACTACTACTACTGCGCCTTATAATGCATTGCTATCTATGAAACGTTTTAAAATAGGCCATTCATTGAAGGTGCGCTTTATACTCCGATGCGCCTTATAGTGTGGAAGTCTAGTTCACTTAAAAGTTTTAGTTCAAGTTACTGTACTTAAGTCCAAGTTACTTAAAATGATTTCAACTTATTTGTAATAAGACTAGTTCACGTAAAATCTTAGGTTTTCGGCAATAATTCGACTAGTTCTCCAACAAAGCTTTAAAAAAAAAAATTAAGTGAAACAGGGATGCTGGAAGTCACTCACAGCAAGGGGCGCTGAGGATCTTATTTTGTTTTTCCCATCCAAAAACAGCTGTTTCGGTCCAAATTTGTCATGCTTGCGCATTTTCTCCATACACGGTGTGCAAAATTGCAGTACACACGCATGCTGGATAGTTTACGTACTACTATTACTAGGCTACTACAAAAATAGCTTTCTACTTCACCTACAGCGTGTATTGGAGTTTTTGTATTGGAAATTAAAGCACTCGTGTATTATAATGCAAATCAAAACTCAAATAAATCACACACAAATATCCAACAGTGCTCTGCACGGCGGCAGCTCAGCATCAAGAACAAACAACAATATGGCTACAATACAAACTATTTGAAGTTCTCCACTATCTAAATCCGCAGCTAAATTTTCCTAGCTGGGCAGTATTATAAACTATCATAATTATCTTCATTTTAGACCTCGAATTGAATTTTAGAAAATTCCGCAGTTTTTTTGTAAAGAAGAAATTGCTAATTTGTTTTTGGCCCATGTTAGCGCCTTATCCAACGTGACCTGGTAGCAAGCAAAGTGTCAGGTGGGGACCATGTTATATTATCATAATTATATTATCATATCATATTATCATATATTATCATATTATAAACTATCATAATTATCTTCATTTTAGACCTTTATTTCATCTGTAAACATGAAAAAAAAAGTATTTCAAGCATTGCTAATTTATTGCTATGCATTTTGCAATATGCCTTTGCCATATTGGATCATGTTGCAATATGCTTCAAACCGTAATATCCAGCCCAAGTGCTCAACATAAATAATTCTCCATCCTTGCTTATGAACTTTGGCTTTCCATCCAACACTCCAAAATCACATCCTCTTCCTCCCTCAAGTCGAGATTGATCCATCTGACTTGAAGTGACATAAAGCAGCTGAGTGGGATCAACCAACATTTAGCGGCCGGCAAGATGCGGACTGGGATGGGAATGAGGAAGGACAGCGAGCGAGGCCGACCGGGTCGTATCCTGGGAGGCAAATTCAATCAGAACAGGAAACAAGGCTAAAAGGGGGAAGGGGCAAAACAGGAGGAGGCCAGAGGACCTCTGTGTTTGAAGGACGTGATGTGAATAGATATGATGGCCTCAAATTGCAGGAGGGACTAATGTAAATGCACAGTGTACACATTGTACAATGGATATTAAAAAGTCTACACACCCCTTTTCAAATGCAAGCTTTTTTAAATGACACCAAGGCAAATCATTTCTAAATTTATCCTCATATTAATATAAGCGATAATCTGTACAACGACAAAATTTGACTTCCAAGCACACTTTCCTGCAACTTTTAACAATAAAAGATACATACATGAACCCACAACTATTCCTTGTTTGCACAAACTATTGCTTTATGGACTCTTTAATATCCTGTTTCTTCTGAGTATCCACACCTATCACTTTGTACACTTTAGCGTGTTTGCATTAGCGCATTTACTGCACCTGTCTCTGGTCCAGCCTCTCGATGCTGGCGTTGGCTCCGTAAGCATGGCACGACTCCACTGTGTAGTCGGAACTGAGGCCCAGCACGGAGCAGGAGTCGCCGCACGAGCCGTCGGCCACCACAATAACGCGCGGCCATTCGTTGGCCGGGATTCGCCGCAGGTAATCGTCTGTGAACTACACAAAAAAGTTCATCCTTTGAAGCAGTTTACAATCAACATCTGTAGAGTAACATAACAAAAACATGAAGTACAGTATTTCCATCAAACTTACAAGACATTCGGATGAATAAATGTGTTAACTCTTTGACTACCATTGAATGAACATGCTTTAGGCAAGGCAAGGCAAATTTATTTGTATAGCACAATTCAACACAATGCAATTCAAAGTGCTTTACATCACATGAAGATCCACTAGCAGAGATAAAAGGATTTGTAAAAATCACATTAAATCAAAAGAAAGTTAAAACAAAGACAATTGAAACAGGAAATAAAATAATGCATAAAAGTCACATTAAATCACAAATAGAATTAAAAAATAATAATTGAAATCAGAAAATAAATAAAAAGCAAATAGCTTGAAATTTGCCCTCCTTATTGGCACCCCTGAAAAAGATATGTTTTTTCGATTCTAATATATATTTTTTTTAATTCAAATAATATGGGACCTAAATGGAAAAAAGAGAAAACTCCAACCTCCAATACAAGTGCATTCATTCAGTGGGGAAATACAGGCTTGTATTTTTGTGTGAGACCAAGATTAAGGTTTTTGGCAACACTCTAAGTGGGTCTGGCGTGCCACGAAAGATGCGTATGCTGAAAAGCACCTCATACCCACTGTGAAGTATGGGGGTGGGTCAGTGATGCTGTGGGGCTGTTTCGCTTCCAAAGGCCCTGGGAACCTTGTTAGGGTGCATGGCTTCATGAATGCTTTGAAATACCAGGACATTTTAAATCAAAATCCGTTGCCCTCTGCCCGAAAGCTGAAGATGGGTCGTCATTGGGTCTTTCAGCAAGACAATGACCCTAAACATATGGCCAAATCTACACAGAAATGGTTCACCAGACACAAAATCAAGCTCCTCCCATGGCCATCTCAGTCCCCAGACCTTGTTTTGTTGGCAAAAGGGGGTTGTACAAAGTATTAATCCCAGGGGTGCTAATAATAGTGACACACATTATTTGATGTCAAATAATTTTTTCTTTAGGTGGGATTTTTTCCCCACTGAATGAATGCACTTGTATTGAAGGTTGGATTTTTCTCTTTTTTTCCATTAAGGTCCCATATTATTTGAATTAAAAAAAATTATTAGAAGCTAAAAAACACATCTTTTTCGGGGGTGCCAATAATTATGGAGAGCACTGTATAGACAGTTATTGATATGCTGCGATAAACAAAAGCGTTTTTAGCCCTGATTTAAAGGAGCTAACAGTTTGAGCACACTTCAGACCTTCAGGTAACTTGTTCCAGAGGTAAGGCACATAATAACTAAATGCTGTCTCACCCCGCATGGTTCTTGGAACATACAGGAGACGGGTTCCAGATGACCTTGGGGGTCTAGATGCTTCATAGAGATCCAACAAATCAAGCATGTATTTTGGTCCAATGCCATTAAGTGTTTTGTAAACGAACAGTAGTATTTTATAGTATATCCTTTGACTCAATGGAAGCCAATGTAACGATTTCAAAACCGGTGAAATGTTGTCCAGTTTCCTTGTATTTGTAAGGAATCTGGCAGCAGCATTCTGTACTAGCTGCAGCTTCCTGACTGATTTTTTATCCTGTAACTATACTGTTGCAATAGTCCAATCTACTGTAAATGAATGCATGCATAAGTTTTTCCATGTCGTGTTTAGTCAGAAGCCCCTTAATTCTGGTTATATTTTTGAGGAGGTAATAAACAGATTACCGTAACTTTTGCACTATAAGGCGCACATGACTATAAGCCGCCACCCACCAAATGTGACACGAAAACGGCATTTGTTCATAGATGTGCCACACTTGACTATAAGCCGCAGCTGTCCTCACTGTATTATGGGATATTTACACCAAAGATATTAACCGTTAACACTTTATTTGACATCATACGACTGTCTTAAAACCAAATGAACCACCATGAAGCTTTGAACCAATTAAGCCCTTTTCACACTGACACATCCCGCGTCATTGCTTTCACGCACAAAAAGTTGTCTCGAGAATGAAGTGGTTTAGAGCTTTCACAGACTTGACCCTTGTTGCCCACTGGCGCTCTCTGTGCTGGGAGGGCTGCTGGCGCGATTTCATAATCCGGATATTACGTCATTTTTGACAGCATCGGATGTCACAATAATGTTGGTCAAATCGTGATTTGTTCCAGAGGGAGCGTTCTGATGTCACTGCAGCCAATTTAAGCACAAGACTGTATTTAAGGTAGAGGTAAGATCGGGTCTAAAAAATCCAGCCCGGCCTGATCCGGGTCCGCGGGTATCCCCAGCCCGAAAAAAGAAAAACAAAATGTTATATTTTATTTGTAGGCCCGAGCCCGAAGAATGCACAAGATCTGAGCTGGACATAAATGGAGTTAGTGACATAATTTGCCGGATTACACTTAATGACATCCGTCATAAGCCTTGAGTAATGCCTATGATAGGGTCATGTCATATGACAGTCTTATGACACTGCTGTCAAATAAAGTGTTACCAAATACCATAACTAGCAATTAATGAAAAAACTTGGACAGTAACTGAATAAATAATTAGCACAGAACATGAAATCTTGATTGTTATTTACATCTGTAGCGCTGCAATACATGCTGGGAGGAATGTGTTACCTATTAATCTAAATAAACCGCACTGGTCTACAAGCCGCAGGATTCAAAATGAAGGAAAAAAGTAGACCTTATAGTCCGAAAATTACGGTAAGTGACGGACTTTAGATGGCTATAAAATTTAGGTCCGTGTCAATAATTACGCCAAGATTTCTGACTTAATTCGTAGCTGTATGTGACATTGTGCCACGGTGCGTACTTATTTTAACTTCTGTTTCTCCAGATTTGGCTGGAGAAAATTCTGGCACATCCATTCATTGACCCCACCTGTGAATTTGATTCGTTCTGATTGATGGTTTCCGATTGACCCAAAGAAACCCCTGTCATTCAAATAAGATTTGAACCACTGAAGAACAGTGTCAGTGAGCCCTACCCACTGTTCCAATCTGCTGAGTATTATGTTGTGATCAACCGTGTCGAATGTGGCACGAGTCTAGTGTCTACTGTTTAGTGACAATGACAACAACATACGTTCAATCCAGTCAAAATGGACTGGACATGTATCGCTCTCAACGGCAGCAAATGTTAATTTATGAAATTTGTTGCAACAGTAGGAAGATTGTTGATCCGTTTCATTGTTGTTTGATTGTTGCAAAATATACTACAGTATACCAAAGTTACTGTGTGCTGAATGTCAAAACAGTTTATTTTTTAAACAAGTCTGGTTCCGCTACTATGAACGTAAATCTGTGCCAGTGGAACTTGAATTATTAACATTGATATTTTCTTTTCAGTATCAATATTAAGTCACAAAAATTCAACGGCAAAAAATTCTGCTGCACCAAAATCAGTTGCAACAACTGGGTAACCAGGGAGGTCCAATTGATCCCAGTCTTATTCCATCGGACAGCCATGTACTCAAGTTTGGTTACGCTGGCTCCACTGATCATGTGGCACAAAGTTAAGGTTATTTGTGTCATCCTGCAGGCCTAGATTGCTTAGTGATTATTTTTTTGCGACCTAATTTTGATGCTAAAATAAATCAGCATTAGAATTTCTATGCTGAACAAAAACGGAATGTTCAAAATTTACAGAGATTTCCTTCAATACGCAACCAGCATGACTTTTAACCACTGAGTTGGAGTGTGTAATGATCGCTACAGCTTTGACAGTCTAACTCAGCTGCAACAAGTTATGCTCAGACTAACCAATCAGACCATAAAAAATGCTGATGCTAGCAAAGGCCAGAGCATACTCATGCAGCCAGGACAACAATGACGCTAACATCATTTCCTCCCCGAAATACTGAAATGTTCGAACTATGAATTTTCAATTCAACTCTGATACTGCTCGATTAATTGCCTTCACTAATACTCATCTGTGGTTGGTGACCAAACACATGAAATTTTGATATTTTTGCCTATGTTTCACTTGGCAAAGAAGAGATTTCTCATCACATCTTCAGATGCGACAGCGGCCTTCAGGGAATGAAAGGTGGCTGTAATGGCTCACAAGCCCTGAGTGCTACAGCATGATAATAGTGTTAAAGCAGTCAAGGAGGGAAATTTTTAAAAGGCACACTGATAGGCCAGTAGAATAAAATCATCAGTCATTGAACAATATCGCAATGAAACTGAATAGTGTTCCTCTGCTACATTACAGTTCATCATTTTTATGAAGTGGGACAGAGATTGAGCCCTATAACATTAACAAAGCTCCTCAGCTCATTTCAACATGGTTTCTTGGCTCCAAGACAGATAGCTCTGGAACTACGTTACCCTCAATAAATGAAGTTCGCTAGATTTGATTGTAATAAAATCCAACTTTTTGGGGTGGAAGTCTTTCTGTCAACCTTGCAAAGACTTAGGCGCCAAGGTGGAGTGGTTATGCGGGTTTAGATTGAATGCATTGCTGCTTAATGAGGCGGAGAGGGAGACAAAAACAAAAAGTCTCTGGTCGCCAGCCATGACACAAATATTCAGTGAGCATTCGATCACTCTTTGCACAAACTGTACATCCATACATGCCTCTTCCCACATTTTAGAGCCAATAAGTTTGTTCTGGGACAAGTCATCACAGCAATAGCATTCTCACAACAGTAACGTATGAGTAAGCCTGACATTTTTTTGTGTAGTACTGTAGCATACAAAAAGTTTAGAACTGTTTTTTTCCCCCCATAGAGATTTTAGAAGAAAACTACGGTCAGAATGTCATGTGTGGGTTCAGCACACAAAATAATATAGCAGGAAACTGAATGAATGAGCATTTGTTGCATTGATACCTATTTTTGTGAAATAGTAACATACTACTTGAAAGCAAAAACAAGTACTGGAAAAGATTTTTCAAACTTGATTTTTAACAATGTTAGTGTAAAGGGGTTAGTTGAGATATTTTTAGTAGGTTGTAAAAAATATATCTATCTATCTATATATATATATATATATATATATATATATATATATATATATACACACTGCGTCTTAAGCACTTCAGATTTTAGTCTGAATACGTACAAAAAGTCTATCCCATCATACACTCTCAAGAATTTAGTGGGAAACATTATGACAACATATTTACATTAAAGTTAAGGTGCAACAATTAATCGATTAATCCACAACTAATTGATTAGCAAATTAATCGGCAACTATTTTGATAACAAAAATCTGCTTTTGCTTAGGAAAACAACAATTCACATTTTTGGACATATTACTGTCTAAACTACATTCTTAATAAGGCTGCAACAACTAATCAATTAAATTGATTAAAATTAATAAATTACTTGCCAACGAATTTTATAATTGATACAGTTGTAGACTACAGTTAAGTCAGGAAGGAGGGAAATTATCATCCATTTTGTCTTCATTATTACTTACAACATGCCTAACTTCAAGGTAAATTGTGAAGGTAATTGAAAAAAGTGCCATTTATCCAATTAATCGTTCAATTGTCCGATTAATCGATTATGAAAATACAGTGGGGAGAACAAGTATTTGATACACTGCCGATTTTGCTGGTTTTCCCACTTGCAAGCCATGTAGAGGTCTGTAATTTGTATCATAAGTTCTCTTCAACTGTGAGGGACAGAATCTAATGCAAAAATCCAGAAAATCACATTGTATAATTTTTTAATAATAAATTTGTATTTAACTGCATGAAATAAGTATTTGATTAATTATCAACTAGTAAATATTTCGGCTCTTAGTTCTTTTTTAAGAACCCCTCCTGTTCTCCACTCATTACCGGAAGTAACTGCACCTGTTTGAACTTGTTACCTGCATAAAAGACACCTGTTCACATGCTCAAACAAACAAACTCCAACCTCTCCACAATGGCCAAGACCAAAGAGCTTTGTAAGGACATCAGGGATAAAATAATAGATCTGCACAAGGCTGGGATGGGCTACAGGAAAATAAGCAAGCAGCTTGGTGGGAAGGTAACAACAGTTGGAGCGATTATTAGAAAATGGAAGAAGTTCAAGTTGACGGTCAATCTGCCTCATTCTGGGGCTCCATGCAAGCTCTCACCTCGCGGGGCATCACTGATCATGAGGAAGGTGAGGGATCAGCCCAGAACTACACGGCAGGACCTGGTCAATGACCTGAAGAGAGCTGGAACCATAGTCTCGAAGAAAACCATTGGAAACACATTACGCCGTCATGGATTAAAATCCTACAGCGCACGCAAGGTCCCGCTGCTGAAGCCAGTGCATGTCCAGACACGTCTGAAGTTTGCCACTGACCATCTGGATGATCCAGAGGAGCAATAGGAGAAGGTCATGTGGTCGGATGAGACCAAAATGGAACTTTTTGGTCTAAACTCGGCTCGTCGTGTTTGGAGGAAAAAGAAGGATGAGTACAACCCCAAGAACACCATCCCAACCGTGAAACATGGAGGAAGATCATCATTTTTGGGGCTGCTTCTCTGCCAAGGGTACACGACGACTGCACCGTATTGAGGGGAGGATGGATGGGGCTGCGTATCGCCACATCTTGGCAGAGAACCTTGTTCCTTCAGTGAGAGCCCTGAAGATGGGTCGTGGCTGGGTCTTCCAGCATGACAACGACCCAAAGCACACAGCCACGGCAACTAAAAAGTGGCTCCGTAAGAAGCATCTTAAGGTCCTGGAGTGGCCTAGCCAGTCACCAGATCTGAACCCGATAGAAAATCTATGGAGGGAGCTGAAAGTCCGTGTTGCCCGGCAGCAGCCCCGAAAACTGAAGGCTCTGGAGAAGATCTGCATGGAGGAGTGGGCCAAAATCCCTGCTGCAGTGTGTGCAAACCTTGTCAAGGACTACAGGAAACGTTTGGTATCTGTAATAGCAAACAAAGGTTTCTGTACCAAATATTAAGTTCGATTTTTGTGATGTAAATACTTATTTCATGCAATTAAATGCAAATTATTTTAAAAAATCATACAACGTGATTTTCTGTTTTTTTGTATTCGATTCCGTCCCTCACAGTTGAAGAGAATGATACAAATTACAGAACTCTACATGCTTTGCAAGTGGGAAAACCAGCAAAATCGGCAGTGTACCAAATACTTGTTCTCCCCAGTGTAATTGTTAGTTGCAGCCCTTCAAGTTGATTTAGTTGGCTCAATTAGGTTCTGACCTAAAACTCAAATTTTAATCACACGTTTTCGTATGCTGTGTCCAACTCATTGTGTTCAAATCATTAAAAGGGAAACCCTTTAAAACTCAAGTACTTTAAAAAATAAAATAAAATCTGTGTAAATCTCTGTAAATAACTTGTGCTTATAACCCATGCACCTGTTTGAAAGATTTTGTTCTTATCTTATGGCATTAATGTTGAACTTTGGCAATGACACCAAATGTATGTTTGGTGTAAAAACCAGTGGCATCATTAGGCATATTTTAGGGGGGCTTCAGCCTAAAATATTCTTAAGTCCCCCTAAATAATTTGTTTCATGAAAAAAAAAATAATAATAAAAAAAATACAAAGAAATGCTGATATTTTCACGATAAAGTTGCCAGGATATTATTATTAACATAAATATAATCATAAATCTGTCAGTTTCCCCTCACTTCATAGAGTAAGGTAGAGAGCCCCTTCAGTGCTTCGTTACCCAATCCATTCCACTTGTTCGTATAGAAGAGAATGCCCACATCACTGAAAATCCAGTGCGCATTTTCTGTCACCTTACTCGCAGACTCGCAGTCAATACCGGACTACCGGCATGTGTGTGTATGTGTGTGTACGTCTGACGCACACAGAGCAGAGCATGAATAGACGGATGAAGGATGGATATGAGAAGGTTTTCCAAGAAAGTGAGTATCTATCACTGCTGATATTAACAGTTAGCTCCAGCCCCCGTCTAACAGCAGAAAGTCCCATGTGATTAATAAACCAACTGCTCCATGTTTGACAAATAAAAAGCTGGCTTGCACACTACAATGTCTGCGCACGTCTCACCTTTGTTGTTTTGCGGCCAAAAGTTACATCCCATTTCTAAAATAACGCTGCTACTTAGCTGCTGCGAGCTAGTAAGTCTGAAATGCATTGCGCAGGTCCTAGTAGAATTACGTGTGCACTCTTTTTACATTTCTCTTAGGGGTGACTTCCTTCTGGAGCATCAGCTGTGTTTCTCACTTTATACATAAATGAGTACATCAGCTGAGCTCATTCATGTATGATCATCATCAGTGGATAGTCATTATAATACACTGATAATCACTTTTATTGACCTGTAGGAGTCAGAGCAGAGTGATAGATTTGCCACCCTTAAAAAGAGACTGCATTCTTTAATGCTTCCATCTACCAAGTAACTTGCAATTGTAGCCATTTTCCCCTGTTGTTCACTGAAACAGCAACAATAATAATAAATATATGTACAGTCTTTGTTATCTGTTTGTTAAGTTTTGTGCTTGTACGCTACGTTCACTTACATCCTGTGCATCTCCTGGGGGCTAAGCCCCCCTGTTCTTAAAACCTAGTGACGCCCCTGGTAAAAACAATGCTCATCACCAAAAGAACACTATACCAACGGTGCTGCAAGCAGTATCGCAATATTAGGAAAGTACAGACCTTTGGAACACAATATTTCAGTTCGTTTTTGACAGGAAATGCGGGCAGGCAGGTTGTGTGTGGACCCAAGTGCAGGGAAAAGGAAGCGGTGAGGCAGACTGGCAGTGGAAAATGATTTAATTAAGGCAAACAAAAAACAAAGTACCAACCAATATTGTGGGGATCCCCCCCAAAAAAACTGAAGCAAACAAATCTCAGGTCACTAACAAACGGCTTGGTATCAAAAACTTACTTCCGAGGAACACAAGGGCTTGGATGGAGAAAACTACTGAGAACAGACGCTGACGTGCACATGGACATTGACAATGTAGCGACAACACTCAAAAAAAAAAAAAAAAAAAAAAAAAAAGAGGAGCTTATATAAACACAGAGACGGGTAACGAGTCAACGAGGAACAGGTGGGTGACACAGGAGGATCCATGTTGGATGATACACTAGGAGCAGTTACAACAGGTGAAATCAATGGACAATCACAGGTCACACTAGGAGGAAACAAACACAAAACCTAACCGTTTTCAATACATTACTTTTTCAAACTCCTTTTTTTGTCACACTACCCCTTGCTTTTTTTGAAGCTTTACCTACAACCTCAATAAGTTCCAAATGTGCAAAACGTAAAGTCTACTTTTTTAACTGGTTTGAAGATTTTGATCAGGTCTGTATTTATGACTGCTCGATTTGAGTACAACTGGCAGTGGCACACACCCTTGCCGTCAGTTATTTACAAACATGAAAAAAAGACAACCTAAGGCATACAATTTTACTCGCAAAAGTGTTGCAAATACCTTAGTTCCGAGCTGCACCCTGACGTCCACCTCCTGCTTCTTTTGCTCCAGGATGCTAAGCAGGTACTCCTGGAACACGCCTATCCTCGTGAAGAAGTGCTCTTCATGCCAGCATCCCTCCATGTTGTCAAAGTCCACGCCGAGTCCCAGGAGAAAGTCCACGCTACGGGGGTCCAAGGCGATCTGCTGCGGCCGGCAGAGCAGCGCGCTCCGGTTGCGCTCGTCCAGCACGGTCAGCTTCAGCACCTTCCCCGAGCGGACAGCGACCAGGGCGGCCGTCAGTCCCACTGGACCCGAGCCTACGACGAGCACCGCCATGCGGGCTCGCCACCGCCGGACGCCGTCTAGGCTGGCTTTGAGCGTCACGTACACGGCCACCGCCAGAACCGTGCTCAGTGCCGTGTCGTAGGCGAGGGCGCGGAACTTGTCTTCAGCCTCTGCTGTATCGACGTGTTGAGATTGAACGCCGTCCATGACCCGTGGAGGTGGCGGTTGAGTCTGGAAGAGAGCCAGGAGGAGAGCAGCCTCCCTCTCGTCATGTGGGAGGGATGCCATGTGCGTCTTCACACTTTAACTCCCTCCCCTAATGGCTCGGGCTTTCTCATAGGAGCAGACTACTACAACAGCACTGAATCTATAATAAGCGTTTACAGCAGGGGTATCCAAACTTTTCCCGCCGTCGGACATTTTGAGAAAAATCGAAGGATGCAAGGGGCCAACTTAATATACTAGTCCTTCTAGAAACAATAGCATACTGTGATAAATTTCATTATTTTCTGTAATGTACTGATAAACATTAGACTTTCATATATTTTAGACTCATTACACACAACTGAAGTAGTTCAAGCCTATTATTGTTTTAATATTGATGATTTGATGATCTCAAAAACTTTGCATATTTCATACGACCAAAACAAAAAAGTGTTTTTTAATACAAAAAAGGCAACTTTCAATTAATTATATCAGCTATGCACTCAATACTTGGTCGGGAATCCTTTTGCTTTGCCTGTGGCACTGCTGAGGTGTTATGGAGGCCCAGGATGCTTCGATAGCGGCCTCAAACTCATCCACAGCGTTGGGTCTGGTGTCTCTAGACTAGTGCTGCAATGATTAATCGATTAACTCGAGTATTCGATAAGGAAAAAATATTCGAATTAAATTTTGTTGCTTCGAGTATTCGTTTAATTAAAGTGGCATTGTAATGGTTTATTTTGAAAGGGTTTGCATTTCAGTTTTATAGATTAGGGTGGGAACACTGCCCTCTGGTCTGCCTCATTCTACATGGCTGAATCCAACTGCTTCCCGTTAAGACCAACGTAAGCTAAGTTTTTGTTTGGGCTAATGTTTTTCAATGCATTTGTAATTTAGTTTATAGGTATATTTAATCGTTTTTTGTGGGAATATGAGTCTGAACCATTTTTTAGGAGCATTGTTAATAAAAAAAAAAAAAAGTTTATTATAGCATTTAAGATAGGGGACTTTTGCTATGTAAGTTAACCAATTGTTCTTTTGTTGTACATAGATCCTCATTAATTTTTTTATATACCGTTTGAGGCTTATCCCAGGTATTTTAATTTTTCATGTTCCTTATCCGATTCCTCGATTATTCGAACTAACTAGTTCATCGATTAATCGACTACTAAAATAATCAATAGCTGCAGCCCTACTCTCAACAAAAGCGGTTGCGGTCTCAACAGACCGCAACCACTTTTGTTTCAACCTAGCCATAAAAAGAAGGTAAGTAATCGTATTTACTATTCGAAATGTCCGTCACTTTTAGCTTTGAATAATTATTGATGTCTAATATTTTGTTTAAAAAAAAAAAAAAAAAAAAAAAAAAAAAAAAAAAAAAACCACTTTAAAGAATTAGTCACTCACCTATTTTGCACTTTTAAACAAATTACGTAACAATGAAAAAAATAGCGTCTGTAAATGTCACGGATATCTACCTCGTAACTATCGCCTAATTGTATTTTTTTCGTTACTGTCGCATTTCCCCAATATTTTAAATGATAAATAATCGATCCAAACAAAGATTAAAAAAACAAAAACAAAAAAGTTTAAAAGGGTAAATATATGAAAATTAAAATCTCAACCACTCCTTCATGTCTGCGATTTCTGCATCGCGACCTTTGTTACATTACCATGTTTCACCCCTAAAATCCGCAAAAAATCCGGCTGTGGCCATTCACAGCTGTGTCTTGACACTCGGTGATACATGCTAGATGGAGTTTTTGGATCGAAAAGAGGTAAGTACGAAATAATATCTCATTAAAATCATGGAGTCTTTAATTATGCTCTCACATGCTCTCACCTCCAGTTAGGGTTTTGCCGTTTGATTTTTTTTTTTTTTTAATGCCCTCCTGTTAAAAAAAAAAGTCTTCCCCCAGAAAATTGATATTTTAAGCTTTCCAATGATGTATCACACATGCATATAGGACAATTTTGAAATTTAGCCAAATTGGGGGTCTCAACTTCAAGTCACCTGAGTGTTTTCCACCATAAATATGTTAAGGATGTCCCTGATGTGATCATGTCTTTTTCAGAAGATCAGGGGTGAAAAAGTAGAGTTGTCCGATAATTACTTTTTAACTAATAACCAATATCCTGATATTCTCCAACTCCAAAAATCCGATACCGATATCAAACCGACACCGATATCTGCGGTTATGGACATATTATTTTTCAGTCATTTATTGTTCATTCAAATTTTTGTTTCTCCAAACATTGAAGTGGGGTATATGTCTGCTGATAATTGACCCTGATTGTTCTGCTTAAAAGATAATCCTGATCTACGATTTTTCTTGTGTGTGATGCGCTTTGAAAACAAAAGCAGCGAATAATCGTCAGTCGCCACGTTTACATGTAAACAGTAACGCTTTCATAATCAGGTTTTTCGCAGTAACACAAGCTGAATAATATATATATATATATATATAAACGGATGAATGAGTCAACCATCTTCTAAACCGAATTTCTGTCCATGTAAAGCTGTTATCATTCCACTGACAAGGAATCTTGGCTTTTGATCACTTTCTCCGCTGGGGGAATTAGCAAATAATTTTACCTTTATCTATACAGGAAGTAGTTTTTTTCTGTCTAGTAAATGACAAAAAAGTATGGCAAATGCTTTTGAAGTATAGAGAAAACGGCTTCATATCATAAATGATAAAGGTAACAACTTCAAGGGTTTTCAAATAAACATTCTGAAAAAAATAAGAACAACTGCAACTGAAGATATGGAAAAAGTGCATATATTGCACCACTATAATTTAGAATTCATAGTTTTTCAATCATTTATTGTTCATTTAATGTTTGTACCATGCATGAATGCAAATGGTCTGCTTACATAACAAATTCCAAGCATCTAAGTTTGGAGACTTCTAATGGTCAATAAGCATAACTGCTGTGCTAAACTGTGACCAGCCTTTGTACAAAGGCAGAAGGCATCTACATTCACTTTGAATGCAACATGCATAATGGCCCAAAACCGATAATGAAAAACCGATATTATCACATATGATTTTAAAATGCTTTTATCAGTCGATATTATCGGCTAACTGATAATATCGGACAACAGTAGAAAAAAACATCAGGTATTTAACATGTATTGATTTAGTATTTCAAGTCTTAACTCATTGTCTGCCACTGACAGCGATAGACGTCCAATCCATTTTGACTGTGGTTGGCGGGGGGAAAAAATTGCCCTTGTAAGCTTGCTTCTTAAATGGTTTCCTGGCAACAATGACACCGAGCTGGTCCAGGTTAAAAGCACCATATCCAGTTACAGTCGACATCTGCTAACAGGTGTGCGGGTAGACTTTTGTGTCCTATGGGCATATTAAAGTTCAAACAAACAAGCATGTCCCGCTCTCTCGAATAGATCAGGTTATACAAAAATATTTTTAAAAAACAATAATAAATAAAACATTAATAACGTTCAACTTTTCACATAATTTTGTGATCTATATTTAAATGCATCTAGTTAAAATTACCAAAAAGTAAGTCTAAGAATCTAAATATTATTTATATAACATTGCTTCAAACCATGCTGAATGGCCACGGGTAAACAACGGTGTTTAAAATTGGTACTAAATTTGTCTTGAAAAAGACATCCATTTCAAACTCAAAATTTTGCTTCCTGATACAAAATATTCTGAAGCACACACTTTGATTCCTGCATAAGCAGTTGCAATCATGCAGCGGCAGATCAGAGAGCTCATGGGTGCACCAATGATTTGAATATATAAACGGTTCTTCTTTCCCATGATACAATGCTTCCCTGAACAAAAGAAACACAAAAAGTATCTTTTTAAATCAGCTTGCCTACATTATCATTCCAGTAACGGCACACTGTTGCCATGGTGGATAACATTAAAGCACTGAATGCTATGTAAAGTAGGATGTGTTTGTTGCTCTGATTGGGAAAAAAAAGGCCAGGATACTCCAATTGGTATCCCAACCAGCAGTGAACTGCAATTACTTGATGACTGTAAATATGTTTGGTTTTTTTCCCCCCAGATTCAACTGTGTGCTTCTGTACTTTTACTTCCTATAATTACAAAGACATTTCTATATACCTTTTCTTTATCAAAATGGGTACTGGCATACATTCGTATTTGGACTTTCACTTAGTTTTCACTTCAGCATCACCAGAAATGATCTAATTTCACTGTATTATTCCTTGTGCAGTGACTTGAAAAAATGATATTTTCTGGACTATAAGTCGCACTTGTTTTCATATTTTGATGGGGCCTGGAACTTATACTAAGATGCAACTTAAATACAGGTAGTCCCTTGGTTCCGAACGAGTTCCGTTCCTATGCTGGCGACGTAACCCGAATTTCCGCATAAGTCGGAATTGACCATTTGACAATTCAAAATAACTATCCAAAAAGTCCAAAAATGGCTGGACTGTCGCCTTGTATGACTGAGAAGCAGACTCAGAGGTCTGACATGGATAAAGGATAGCTGCACTTTGGTTTGGCCCACATCAGGCTGTAAGTTGTTTCGGCTAATGTAGGTTTGTGTATGCATTTGTAATTAAGTTTAGAGCTACAGTTTGTGGAGTTACGCGTGAGCGATTTGCTATGAGAATTGTAAATATGTTAGCATTCATAGTATTAAAGCTAGCAGATTTTTGTGAGGCAAATTAAATCTAACTTTACATATTGATCAGATTAGATTGACGTTTGAACACAAATAATTTTTGTCTTCAGTGTTTTATTGTTAAAATGCGTGTCGTTTATAACAGATGTATGTGTGTTACAGCTTTACAAATTGTCAAAATTGAAGGAGGTAAAAAGCTTCAAAAAGCACAATTGCTTTGCTGTCCGTCAAGCTGAACAACTTCACGTTGAGTGAGGACAGAACAAGTCATATTAGTAAAAAAACAAATAATTTTTTAAAATCCTGTGAGGTACAATTAGGTACTGTTTGTGCCACTTAAGAAAAAAAAAAAAAAAGAGTAGAGACAAAATGGCGGACGAGACTCCAGCGTCCTTAAAGTCTAAGTCGAGTACGTCGTAACCTGGGGACTACCTGTACGTTTAATGGATTTAATAGTGGAGTGCGATTAAGAGTTTGGTAAAAAAAAAAGTTGTGTTGTTGTTCTATAGTTATCTGTAATATCCAATTACATGTTCATATGTTCCTTTAACAGACCTATTAAGCCTGTTGTTCTCAATTTTGCTTTTTTAACTATAATGTTTAACGTTTGATCAGGGTTTCTGCTAAAATAAAACCTCCCCCCATAATGCAATTTATACTTCTGTGCGACATGTTTTTCTACCCTCTTTGTTATGTATTTTTTTGGGCTGTAAAATTCAGTACTAATTGCACAAAATAAAATAATTAACCTGTATTCACATGTGACATTTTTGTTTGGTGGCATTTAAATCATTAACTGCCACTGAAGGCAATAAATGTCCAATCCATTTGAACTGGAGGGTTGGCAGCAATCATTTGGCTGCCAACCTCCCAGCTCAAATGGATTGGACGGCGTCAATGGCAGCCAACGTGTTAATACCCCCCCCCCCCCCCCAGTTCTAAAATATGTGCAGGTTAGCTTTTAACTCAGTTTACTTGTATTTACTAAGTGAATGTACTACTTTAAAATGTCTGAGGGTCATAGAAGTACAATGAATGTATTTAGTGTGCGGTCAGCCATGTGAACTATGATAACAATGAGCGGAGCCAATTGTGTGTGCCATGGCCGTTCCAGTTCAGGGTCCTTTCGCAGACGTCACGCGGCCTCGCTGGACGGCAGCCAAAATATTTGGCTTACTTAACTCAAGGGCGGGTAAATGCCACCGTGGCTGAACAAATACAATGATCGCAACCCCAACGTGCAAACATTTCAGCATTCCCTCTGCTAGAATAATTTGTCTTTAGACGTCAGCGGAGGAAAATCTGACAGCGGCAATTTGCCCGTCGACCTGCAGTGGTTTAGCCCGGTGAGATAATGACGCGCGGACCAGACGAGGCCAAAGCTGCGATGACGCACACGCAGGCGAGTGAGCTCACAGACGACACGGAACATCAGGAACACTGAATCGCCATGGTTACACGCATCGGGTAATAAGGTCAGAGAGTGAGTGACTGTGGATGTTTGTATCTCAGCGACCTCCTGGACCGTATCCATCTGAAAGTGGGAAGAACACGTCACTGTTTCGCATTGGCATGAGAAGAAATGCAACAAATGTGTTCATGTACATTTGGAGATGAGCTCTTTTTGCTGGTGGCTAATGAAGCAGCAAATGTCTCGCGCAGAGGGGAGTGCGTAGAGGCCCGGTTTGTGGGTGTTAAGTGGGTGTGGTTGGGTGAGGGGAGGGTCAAACAGAAAGACAAGATGATGCGCAGAGCTGTAATACAGGTTGTCCCCAGGTTACGATGTACTCGACTTACGCGATTTCGACTTTACTTTTTTTTTAAGTCACATAAACACTACCTTATTGTGCCTCACAGTATCTTATTTTTTTCTTTACCTTATTAATAGGACGTTTTCTGTCCTCACTAAAGGTGAAGTCGTTCGGCTTTACAGATAGCAGACAAGGCAATCGTGCTTTTTGAAGCTTTTTATTACCTTCACTTTTGACAATTTGTAAAGCTGTACCACAATTATGTAAACTTATGTTCAAAACGACACTCATTTAATCAATCAAATACTTGACATAAAACAACTGGTTTTCAAAAGTAAATTTAGTAGGTTGAATTAGCCTAATTTGACTAACAAAAGTTCGCTATCGTAAATGCTACTAATGCTAAAGAATTTACAATTCTCATAGCAAATCGCTCATAAATAATTCCACAAACTGCAAAAACTTAATTATGAATGCATACAGCAACATACATTAGCTGAAACAACTTACAGCCTGATGTGGGCCAAACCAGAGCACAGCTATCCTTTATCCATGGCAAACTTCAGGGTCTGCTCTTCATTCATACAAGGCGACAGTCCAGCCAGACCCAACACTGCCACCAGAGGGCAGTGTAGCCGCCATCATTTAACAAAATAAAATACTTTTGGACTTTTTGGATTGTTGTTTTGAGATTTTGGGGAACTTACAGGATTTTTTACGCGGAAATTCGTGTTACGTCACCAGCGTAGGAACGAACTCGTTCGTAACCCGGGGACTACCTGTATAGTGTTTCGGACTGGGGGGGGCACTGCTGGGCCACATTCACATTTGTTCCGCCACTGTTCAAGCAGTACAGTTTTTCTAAGAGATGCAAAATAGAAAACAAGAGCTGATTTGGTACGAATGTTACAGAATTTACTTCAAGTTTAGATTAGATTGTTCATTTGTAGTTTCCTAGAAAGTGTGAAATATGGGGGTGGATCAAATAGCCACACAGCTGCATTGGACTGAGATCTAGGAAAGTTTATGATAACAAGTGATTTAAAACAGCCAAGGAATGTTTTTGTTTTTGTTTTTTTTGCTGGTGACTGAGACATTTGCAAAGGTCTGCATCAGAACACATTTATTGCATAACAAAAAAGATGTAACAGAGAAATAATGTTAAGTGTCATTTTGTGAAAAGCTTTTACACAAAAACAAAGCTTTGCTTTAGAGGTATATGACAAAAACTGAATGTTTTGTGTTTTGCGCATAAAATTTGTATTTCTTTTTTTTAGGATGAGATATTAGTAAGATGAAAAATTGTGACAATATAGAGTTCAAAAGAGAAGCATGAATCAGGAAAATATTTCAGATGAACTGGATTTTTAAAGAAAGTGAAAAATATGATCACAAAGAAATGGACTAATCTTGACAAGATTTTGAATTTTAGCTCACCACTAAAACCCAATTAGTAATATACCTAATTTGGAGGGTTGTGAAAAGCAAGAACATGAACAATATGAACGTGTAAATTACAGCAAATAATAATATTTTTTTATATTAATTGTAATTATATTTTTACTATTGTAGTAAGACACTGATTGAAAGATACTTTGGAAAGTTTCTAAAATTCTGAGCTTGTCGGCTGAAAACAACAAACACAACAAATTATACACACACCTGATTCTGCTGTGGTTGGTGATGTGTAATAAAACTTACACTACAGGGAATTCCACTTCCAACAGCTGAGTAGCTCATCATAAATGCTAAATTGGAAATGTTCCCTGAAAAACAACATCTGAAGATGATCCAAGCATGCTCTAACAAAACATATTGTATCTTATTTACTATCAAGAAAAGAGATTGAAAATGTTCAGCAAACCAATGACGAAGGTGACGAGACTGAAAATAAACATGCAGAGGTGGATTCGTGTCATCTCCATCAGAGAGTCAATTCTGCAATTCATTCACGTCTTCTTGACATAATCCATCTGTCTCCAAAGTCCCAGTGTTTTATGGCACGGTTGTATTAAAGAGCGTTGTACTCCACACACTTTGATGGATCCGTCGTGAAATGTTTTTGGCAGATAGTCATTAGTCTCTTGAGTCCCTGTGGTGGGGGGACAAAATGTGTCATTTGGCAAGTGGCAAATGAATCAACTGTCAGCTGCCACATTAAGAGCAGACACTAACATCTCGTAATCACAAAAGCATAAAAAACATCAGCATGAAAGTCACAGGAAAAAAATTTGAATAATTTTCTCTTGTTTATCACCACCATAAATCTATTGGATCAACTTTTGCCTCACCTGAATATACTTTCTCTGCGTTTCATCGTTAAGCACATGGGCTACGTGCTTGGAGAAGATCTTCTCTCGACCCGTACGGGCGTGGATGCCCACCATGGTCACGCCGATGGGCCAAGGAGCATTTCCGATGGCCATCTGGAGATACGCGTCGTTTGCCTGAATGTAGAACAAGTGCAAAAGTGTGTTTAGAAGTGTGGTGCTGCATGATTACTAACCAAGGAGCTAACAAACGCAAACCTTGACATATTCTCTCTCTAGCATGAATTTGATGATGTCAGTGATGGATTCTTTGATATCAGCTGGTAAATTCTGAAACACAAGAATAATTCCATTGGATGTGAATTAGGGATTTACGAGTTATCCGACTGATATTAGGAAGACACTACACAATAGGGGTGTGACAATATATCAAAAAGGTGATCCATCACGATAGTTTGTAGCCCAAAAGGTTATCGATATGCTCCAACCAAGTATCGATATGTTGTTTTAAAAAGGTGACACAGTTTTAAAAAAAAAAAGGAACCAACAGGATGCTACTAGAGCTGCAACGATTAATAGATTCACTCGAGTAATTCGATTAGAAAAAAAGTTTTGAATCAAATTTTGCTGCTTCGAGGATTCGTTTAATGAGTGGCGTTGTAATGGTTTGTTTTGAAAGTGTTTGCATCCAGGTTTATTCATTTGCACTGCCAATTGGCAACAGTGAATATGACATAAGTCGTCTAACATGGCTGGATGCAGCTGCTCCCTGTTGAGACCAACATAGGATTGTAAGTTTTTGTTTGATTGTTTATGCATTTGTAATTTAGTTTAGAGGTACAGTGGGGTAAATAAGTACTTAGTCAACCACCAATTGTGCAAGTTGTCCTACTTGAAAATTTTAGAGAGGCCTGTAATTGTCAACATGGGAAAACCTCAACCATGAGAGACAATATGGAAGAAAAAAACAGATAATCACTTTGTTTGATTTTTAAATAATTTATTTCCAAATTACAGTGGAAAATAAGTATTTGTTCACCTACAAAGAAGCAAAATTTCTGGCTGTCAAAGAGGTCTAACTTCTTCTAACGAGGTCTAACGAGGCTCCACTCATTACCTGCATAAATGGCACCTGTTTTAACTTATTATCGGTATAAAAGACACCTGTCCACAATCTCAGTCAGTCACACTCCAAACTCCACTATGGCCAAGACCAAAGAGCTGTCGAAGGACACCAGAGACAAAACTGTAGATCTGCACCAGGCTGGGAAGACAATCTGCAATAGGTAAAACGTTTGGTGTAAAGAAATCAACTGTGGGAGCAATCATTAGAAAATGGAAGACATACAAGACCACTGATCATCTCCCTCGTTCTGGGGCTCCATGCAAGATCTCACCCCGTGGCGTCAAAATGATAACAATAACGTGAGCAAAAATCCCAGAACCACACGGGGGGACCTAGTGAATGATCTAAAGAGAGCTGGGACCACAGTAACAAAGGCTACTATCAATAACACAATGCGCTGCCAGGGACTCAAATCCTGCACTGCCAGACGTGTCCCCTGCTGAAGGAAGTACACGTCCAGGCCCGTCTGCGGTTCGCTAGAGAGCATTTGGAGGATCCAGAAGAGGACTGGGAGAATGTGTTATGGTCAGATGAAACCAAAAAAGAACTTTTTGGTAGAAACACAGGTTCTTGTGTTTGGAGGAGAAAGAATACTCAGTTGCATCTGAAGAATACCATACCCACTGTGAAGCATGGGGGTGGAAACATAAAAGAAAGAATGAATGGGGCCATGTATTGAGAGATTTTGAGTGAAAATCTCCTTCCATCAGCAAGGGCATTGAAGATGAGACGTGGCTGGGTCTTTCAGCATGACAATGATCCCAAACACACAGCCAGGGCAACAAACGAGTGGCTTCGTAGGAAGCATTTCAAAGTCCTGGAGTGGCCTAGCCAGTCTCCAGATCTAAACCCCATAGAAAATCTGTGGAGGGAGTATAAAGTCCGAGTTGCCCAACGACAGCCCCAAAACATCACTGCTCTAGAGGAGATCTGCATGGAGGAATGGGCCAAAATACCAGCAAAAGTGTGTGAAAAGCTTGTGAAGAGTTACAGAAAACATTGGCCTCCGTTATTGCCAACAACAGGTACATAACAAAGTATTGAGATGAACTTTTGATATTGACCAAATACTTATTTTCCACCATGATTTGCAAATAAATTCTTTAAAAATCAAACAATGTGATTTTTGTTGTTGTTTTTTTTCTCTCCACATTTTGTCTCTCAGGGTTGAGGTTTACCCATGTTGACAATTACAGGCCTCTCTAAAATTTTCAAGTGGGAGAACTTGCACATTTAGTGGTTGACATTGACAGCGCATGACATCCAATTCATTTTGACTGGAAGGACGTCTAGCGCCGTCACTGAAACCAGAGCATTCACACTTTTTTGGGCATTTACAGGTATCTTTGTGTTTATTTTAGAACACTTACAGGTTAATTCCTGTTGATATGAACAGGAATAGACCTGTAAATGCCCCAAAGGGAAAAGGAAGTGACTGAAAATCAATGGGAAATGACGTCAAATGCCCCAAAATTCATTCGTTCGTGACATAGGCTTCAGGTGACAGCCATAGTCGTCCAATCCGTTTGAAATTGGAGGCATGGCTGCCACCACACACGTTACAATGACTGAATACATTTTTTTTAAAATGTTGTCTTTTACAGAATTTTAGTATTTTACTGTTTTTTTTTCAACTCTTCCAATGCCACTTGGGAACAAAATGTTTTTTTTTAATGTTTAAGTAGGTTCTCACTTTTTTTTTAAACATTAGCTGCCCTTGACAGCGCTAAATGTCCAAACCATTTACACAGAGAATTATCGCTGCCATCTTTCGCTGTCCAACTGGATTGGATGTCTAGCGTCAGCAATGGCACTGAAACATGAGTAATCCAACTATTCTATTCTATTCTATTCTATTCTATTCTATTCTATTCTATTCTATTCTAGATTAGACGTATATTCCCGACAATGCCAGCAATGAGTTCATAGAAAATCTAAACATAGATTTGGAATTTTGATGAAACACAATATACTTTAGGTTTACTTTCAACATTACACAACAACAAAAATGAATACGAATACAACACAAGCCATGTTACCTTCTTCCTGAGCTTCCTGAAGAGGGGTTTGAGGTACGACTCAGTCTGTGAGTGGGTAGCGCTGGCCAGCTTCCCCTGTACGCTACGCTTCACGTGGTCCTCGCGACTGTTCAGATCTTTGGCCCACACACCAAGAAGGAACTGGATCGGAAACAGAAATGACGGCGATTGCAACTGAGAGGGAGGAAGCAGTGTTTGAACAGACTGCGATTGGCTTCAATTGTCTTACACTTAAAAATTTGTCAATGACGTCCTGGTCTCCTTCATCATCTCCTCTGCCCAGATTTTTGCCAAGAGCCTGTGTCGGAAGAAAATATGCGTGCGACAACATGAATTGAAGCACTCTGGTTATCGCCTATTTTTCAGGTAAATGGTATCATTCCACAGCACATTCAAGTAACAATTTTACCTTGAGTTGCTTTATGAAAGCTATTTATTTCATACACGTCTTAAAATGAACTTTGAATCATGGCTGTCTCGAATGGCTGGAAATGGGACTTTTTCTCTTTGAGAACCCCCGCTCTCCATACTCAAGCGGTCCGGTTTACTTTCAATTCCGAGTCAAGCCATTTCTGAGGAAGCACGTTATCCTCTGGAATTGTGAAAAAAGGACACTCCTTTGGATAAAAAAAAAATCTTCCTTACCTTTCGGCTTTTTCCTTAAAGTGCGTACAACAGGAGAAAAATAAAAAAGTCTTAAATAGCATTATTATGTGAATTAGAATCATATTTTGAGTCGATTCGACTATATACAACAATTTAGCAAAGCGCAGATGACAAGAAATTAGTCTTTTAATCTGCCGGTTAGCCACGCCTACCATTATAGGGCTCTCCAACAGCAGTCCCCAACAGGTGGATGACGTCAGCGGAGTCACGATTTCATCTGATTTAGTATGCAAGCCATTGAGGGGGAATTATTCACGAGGAAAACGCGACGAAGAGACCCACAAAATGTCTGTTTCAGTCGCTCTACTCTAGAGCTGTCCCGACTAGTCGACATAGTCGACGTCATCGATGACGTAAATCCGTCGACGAGCACAACATCCCGTCGACGGTTAATGAAGGGTTAAAAAAATATATGCGTGGAAAGTTCAGAATGTCGGATGCTCTGTATGCAAGCCGGGAAAGCGGCACAAAGCCAAAAAAAGCGCACCAGATTGTCCAAAACATTGACTTATTTCAAAGAAACAAAGGAGGGTACACTGTTCTGTCCTGTCTCTTCAATGCCAAGCTTGGTTGCACGTCGGCCGTGAATAAACACCTCAAGCGCCGACACCCAGTTTGTAAAAAATTTTTTTGTTTTTTCATTTTTTGTACACCAGAGGGTGCTGTCGCCTTACTAAATAATAATGTTTCATTGACAATGGGCCTGTAAGTGCTATTAGTATTGTTCTTAATGCTAACTGAAAGGTTTATTTCATGTTATGGTTTATTTTATGGTATAGGAAATTATATAAGGTTAAACGGTCATAAATATATACAGTATATACAGTGATTGCACTCAAAGGAGAGATTGTCAATGATAAGGTAATAAATTAAGGTAAAGGCAATTCATTGATATATAAATAAGGTTTAAAAGGAAAAAGGTGAAAAGTTTTTGTTAATTTCTAATTGTGTTGTTTTATTTTTGTGCACCGTAGCTCTTACAGTGTGATTACATCAAGGATGGAATAAAAGTTGTAAACCATCAGTTTAAGAGACCATCTTTTCAATCGGGATGCTGCACTAGTTAATTCTATCAGCATTTGAACTCATTGTTTATTTGTGATTTATTATTGTTATTTACGTGTTTATTTGTACTTTAATCAATAATTTAAGTGTTCCAATATGTTTTTTGTGAATTGATAAGCGTCAACAAAAATTTCATTGCTAAATTAGTAAACAAAAAAACCAAAAACATTTTTTTTAAATTATTAGATTAGTCGACTAATCGTAAAAATAGTCGGCTGACTAATCGGGAGAAAATTAGTCGTTTGGGACAGCCCTACTCTACTCCGATATTTTTACAGGATATTCTTTTTATCCAAGTATTTTTCCCCAATAGCTAAATAAATGGCATGGTCATGACGAATAACAGTCTTGTGCTAAATGGAAAATGAAATAATAAAAATGCATTTATTCAGGACGACATGGCCAAATGACTCCATAATGGTCAAAACTGTCGACTTCACCTTTACTGTCGCACCTCCCGAAAAATATTTTATGCCACCTAAATCGGGCTTATGTCATTTCCCGTCCCCGGCTTCGGAGAATGTAAACAAACCAAGAGGCGTGACAGCTAGCCGACATGCTAACCCGAACGAGTGATGTTTCAAAGTCTTCGAAGCGGAAAATCACACATAACTGGCCCGGATCATTTCACATGACGACTGGGTTGTCGATTGTCTTCCCACTTGACTCTGCCCAAGCGATAAGTGTTAGCTAACTTGTAGCATTACATGCAAACTTGAGGGGGAGAGAAGCCTTGCGGCACATGTCGGGCGGAGGAAGGTACCACCAAGTGTTTCAGCAGCCCCCACCGATAGACAGGAGACACTCGACGATTTCTCAAACATATATGAATGGTTCACGAAACCACTAATAAGAATATAGCATGATTAAAAGCTCATGAAAGTGAAATTTACATGTCACGCCCCCTTTAATAAAGTGTATAGCTGCACAGTACAGGGTTTCTCCAAAAGTTTTACAAGCCTGGCGGGCCACCAGACTGTTCTTGCCCCTCCGCTAGGCTAAATAGCGCTACAAAGAAAGTGCAAAAACTACACATTTTTTAACCACTTCTAGTAATACATTTAAAAGCGCAAATGTGGATATCTTATGGTCGATGTTGGAACAACCCTGTCTCAGCTGTCTGCCATTACACAGAATTGCAATTTTAGTTTTTTTGTAAAAAAAAAAAAAAAAAATCCTGTCAACTTAATACCCTCTCCCCCCCAAATAAATAAATTAACATGATGGGTTCAGTCCCAACAGGCTTCGCAAGTTTCCTGGGTCAAAACCTGTAGTAATTTCTCCTTCCATCATAGAGTTTACCTTCCAAAACCAGTTCTTTTTACGTTCCAATTTTTTTCAGACTTTCCAGGATTTATAAGCGTACCTCAAGTTCTTCAATAGTAGTGTTCTCTTCATGCACTTTGAGGTCATGCTGTGTGTCCAGTTCTCCTGGCTCCGTGCCACCGACAATTTCATTTAGGTACTGCTGGTCGATTTTGTCCATGGCAGCCTTCAGGTCGTTCCTCAAACCCTGTCATACAAATAGAGGACAATTGATGTGATAAACACCGCTTCCAAAGGCTTTTTTTGGTCTGTGGTACAAAAGATATATTTAATTCTGAGGGGCAGTTTACATGGTGACTCTGTGACACGAAGACGCAATGACTGTGTTGCGGAGTGGCCTTGCATGCATATGTTGTCGGCGAAGACGAAAAATTCTGAATCCTGCCTCTAAAGTGGAAGAATTCGATTGCGGGGGATTGAGGGGGGCTTGCTCTGCATGCATATCAAAGGCTCCCGCGGCGCGAGACCACGCCGATAACGTCAGCACTCGTACACGTCACATTGGGCGTGCGCAGCTGTGTTACTAAACATTAAAAACAGCAAATATGGCAGAATGTCGGCTTTAATTTACTGTTTTAATAATATTTTTAAATTAAATATGTTGAACGTTTTCATTTTTGTGCCTTTTTGAAAAAAAGAAAAATGCCATCGCTTCGAGTGGGCGGGCATATTTTTTTCCGGGCTGAGGAACTTTAGTGGGGTCAAAGTGCATCATTCGCTGTCGCCTGGTAAATCTGCACTGCCCCCTAAGGCCTGGCATGAATACTACATCGTTTTCATGCGATATTGCGATATACCGTAATTTCCCGAATATAACGCGCACTTTTTCCCCCCAAAATCAACTGGTAAACTCATGGTGCGCATTATAAACGGGTACATGGATGGAGACAGAAATATATATGTATTACATATATATATAAACCGATTTTTTTCATTGACACGGCCACGTTGTGTTGAAGAAACGTATGTGGCCACCCGTTGCCGACCATTACGGTACGTGACGTCACCGTTTTGTTTCGGTAATACTTCACTCTAATCGGCCAAATGATTTCGTCGGTGTTAAATTCTGCTTTTTTCACTCTTCATAAAGCACAGAATTTAGTTTCTTGAACTCATTTGAGTCGACGTTTATTGCAGCTCCGCAATTCGGACTATAACAAATGTAAGGACACACACTTCCTGTGTCCGTCAACTATATCGGTCCCTCGGGAAACTCAAACCCAAATAACAATAGTTCCTTTTGTTACTAGTGTCGTGCTGACAGCTATGAGCTCTCACGGATTTCCGACTTACGTTCTCACTTTCATTTTACCGTATCAATCCATGGAAGAAACATTTATTCATCATGAGGAAACGAGCAAGTTATACAGCAGCCTTTATAAGAAAAGTCACATCTGTTTTGTTTTCTCCTAGATTCTGGTAAGTTGACATCTCTGTATCTGTACACAAGCTCTGTTTTCTTGTATTCTTCTATTTATTGGTGCTAAAATTAGGGTGCGCGTTATAAACGGGTACAATAATTTTCCCTAGATTTTACAAGTAAATTTGGGGTGCGCATTATACACGGGTGCACCTTATATTCCGGAAATTACGGTAGTTGGAATGGAGACGGGCCTATATAAATGCAAATTTGACATTTTTCATATTCTCGGAGAGTCACCATGTAAACGGCCCCTGAATTTTCAATGTCAAATTTGTCTGTGCTGTTTGGAAGGAAATCTTAACATTTGAGGCCTTTAAGGCACTCAGAAGTCTAAGTGTCACTGTATTATATTGCATTCCGCCACTAAGTTGTGTGGAGGCGTACCTTGTTAACTTCTGGAGTCAGAATCTCAATCTTGCGGAGTCTCTGAAAGGCGTCATAGTCGGATTCGCCGAACAGACGGATTGGCTCGCCTCGCTCTCTCAGGCGTCGGATGACCTACTCACACATATCGATGCCAAAAACGCATTTTCAGCTCACTTAATACTCATTTCCTTGTAACCTGTGAACATAAGTAAACTGGACATGTGTTAAATCACCTCCTGCCGCGACAGCGTCATGGGTAGCTTCTCTTCCGTCAGTTCCAGCTCCAGCACTGGATTAGCCGAGGTGGAAGCTTCATCCTCTTCGTTTTTGTCGATCTTCAGGAACGACGCAATACACAAACGTTATTGTCAGAACTGAGAGGCATTTTCAGTCAGTAAAATGCAGATTCAATTAAAGTAATCTGAGATGTCAATAATTTGGGGATTAAGAAGATGGCCTTACAGATTTCCATGCATTATTATTACCTGTAAATCATAGGGGTGGGGGGAAAAAAACCTTTATAACATTGCCATTGAATGACTGCAATTGATTGCTTAAAATAGCGTCCTTCATGCTTTCAATACATGCATCACTAAACCTTAACCCATTTTTATCAGGTTTAACCAACACAGTTTGGAGAAAAAATGTCATCCAAAAGAAAAAAATTCAACAGCTCCTTTCACACTGGCTATTAACGGTGATACATGTCCAATCCATTTGAACTGGGAGAGGCTGTTAGTAAATCATCACTGCTTGCATCTCCCAGTTTAAATAAATGTGCATCTACTGCCGTCATCGACACCCAATGAGTTAACACATTAGTTAATGAGTTAACTCCGCGCTCATCCTTTTTTGATTAAACAATTGCAGCAGATGGCACCTAAATAACCGCGTATCTAATTATTTGAAAAAGACAGGCCAATGAATATCTTAATGTGAGGAGGCCAGTTTGAAAGGGCATTCCCCATAAATCAGTGAAACTACCAATTAAACATGGCAAGCAACAGCAACAACAATGAAAATGGTTGTAAATAATAGAGCAACAGTCAAAATATGAAACCAACAAACAAACAAAAAAGTTTTGCAACACAAATACGTCCAATTTCAAAGTGTACCCATGCGGAAAAGCACACTGAGAATCTGCCATACAGGGAGTCCTATGGTTACGACAGAGTTCCGTTCCACGCTGGTGACATAACCCGAATTTACGCGTAGGGTTTACGGTACATTGGTTTATTTCCAAACGAAACCAAAACAGGCTCGCTCCGGCCACCCCTCCCACTATTCACTCCAAATGCAGTGTATTTAGGGACACATACATGCAACCCGATTCGTTACATTACTGTCCTTATTTTACGTTACGTGAACCAGAAGTTGTTTGGTTTTGTGGACTTCAACTGTGAACACAAAATCGCTTCTGGCAACAAGCAAGGCGTTTTTCCGTGACAATGGTTTAACTTCGGCCTGAACGCAACATATCTTTACCAATGTTCATCGGTCTTTCTCTGCTTTCTCCGATCATTTTAAGCGGTTAACCTTTGTTTCCATGGTAATTGCTTTTCTTTTGGCTGGACCAGCATAGCTAGAAGACCCAGCTATATTTTTCGTCCTAAACCTGAGACTGGAGCCGGAAGTAATTCATTTTCATGGCGCGGAATTAAAAAATTGAATATATAAAACGATCGCTTCCACACACATCCAAGCGGTCGATTTCATTCAGGAGCATAAAACACTGCGGGAAATATGAAATAAAAATGCTTTTTGGTGTAATACGCACTTTAAGGGTTCCATTCATCAAGATCTTTCCAAGAGATATCAGTGGTTGTGGTTTGTTCACTCTATACAGTATGTGCAGGTACATAATTTACTGTATGTGCAGGTACATAATTTACAGTAGATTTATATTTTACAGCAATGTTGCACAGAAAAGGTCTCACTGTTTAACAACTGACCCAAACAGTATTTTTTTTTTCAATTTTTAAATATCTTGTCTTTCGTTTCAACAGTTGTATCGTAGAATATCATATATCAATTTTCTGACCAATATATCGATAATCGCTGTATCATGATTTCGTGAGATAATCGTTATCTTAAATTGATCTTCTGATTTAAATACATGTAGGCTCTAATAAACCACAATTGTTCTCTTGCACTAAAATATGTTGTTAGAAACACATAAAATGTTAAATCAATGGCAATATTTTATATTATTTAGTCCATATTTTGACCGTTAGTTGGTGCCATGGTTTGCGGGCTCGCAGTGATGACGTAATTGGTATCTTTCCAAATGTGTAGCGTGTTCAACAATTGCTTATTGTAAAATGCCACGATGTGCTGCTTTTGGATGCAATTTCCAGTCAAATGGAAGGTGGAATTATTATTTTTAGTGAATAAATGTGCATAAGTGGAAGCTTCTCCCCCTTTTTGGTCCCTGTATGCATGTATCATACCCACCACGTGTTACAACTGGCGCCCGAACATTTTTCCTGGATCCTCAGTCAAGTAAGGGTTCCATCGCGTCTGCAATAATGGTTTTGGATCTGTCCATTTATTTTTATTCGTCGGTCCCACAGCGGCTTTTCGGATCAGTCTATTTTGTGGAATGGACGGCCTGATCGCGGCTGCGATTTTGCCATGGGATCGGTCTAATTCCTGGATCTTCGAGTGAGTAAAAAACGCGGATTTGGATTAGTATTGCTATGTTTTTTGTTGACTATTCTTAGTGGGAGTTTTCCCCAAATCATACTAAATAATTGAAGCACTATGGCACGCTACAGTGACGACAGTGACTCTGACGTGGACCTTACAACAATATTGGAGTTCGTCAGGGAATGCGTGTTTGCGTACTGCTGAGCTCCCGAGTGAAGTGGTCAAGGTGGAAATATTATATTTTGTGAATAAATGTGCATAAGTGGAAGCTTCTCCCCTTTCTGGTACTTTTATACACGTATCCTAGCTACCACGCGTTACATTGTACAAGACCTGGATAACACAAGGTGTGCTCTTTGGCCTGTAATGTATGTAAAGCACACGGCAGCTCTGGATGCTAACAATCTACATAATTATATTGGGAAAACATTTGAAAATGCAATATGCTTACCTTGAATATCTGCTAGTAAAACCGGAGTTCCCGAATCCCAACAGCATGCACTCTCGCTCCCAACAGGACTCTGTCGCATCACCAGTTTTGCCCAACTTTTGTCTTTTCAGGTATTTGCTGCACGCATTTTTCCCTGAAGCTCGTCTTGTGAACGACCGACAGTGCTGTCCTGCTCTTCACTTTTCAGATCTGGTTCAAATAGGAAGGGTAGAACTGACGACATGTTGGGAGAGCTAACGAGTGACGCGCTGGAATTTCGCACGCGGGGCCAGTGACGTCACGCACTGCGACGTAACAAGAATGGCGACCTATCACTTAAAATAATTTTACAAACTTTATTAAAACAAAAACATTAAGAGGGGCTTTAATATCAAATTATTATAACTCATACTAACATTTATGTTTTAAGAATTACTTGGCTTAAAAATAGAGGATCCCTTTAAGCCTGTATTGTGAATTGTATCATATCGTGTGCTGCCCTGAGGTTTCCACTCCTAGTGAACAGTTATCCCTAAAAATTGGATTTGATGAGGAATCTGATTGGAATCAGATATGCCTGCAGTCTGACGCAGGTATAGATGCTGGGGACGAAATGGCGGACTAGGCAGCGGCAGCGTCTTAAAGTCGAAACGTCATAGGTCGAGGATAGCGTAACCTGAGGACTCCCTGTAATTTGCTTATGTTCCTTGATAACTTAATAATACCATGAAACAAGTACAGGATAAAAAATGTGATTACAAAAATCAATGGAGTATTATATTTAAGTCACAGGAAAAAAAGTATCAAGGAGGTGAAAGAAGTCAAGACACAGTGTGCATTTAAACAAATTAAAAAATATATATCACACTCTTTTAATCATGCATCCTGTTGGCTACTCCCTCTGTGCAGTCCCATACCTGGCTGTCAGGGGTCTCTCTCTGAACCTACAGGTGCAGGTAGCAAGTTGAGGAGAAACAGCACAGTAAAGACAAAAACTAAATGCACACCGGAACAAATCGCCTTCCTCGTGAATGAGTGTGCATGTGTGTCAAACTAAATGGTAGAACACTCAACAGAGGTGACGTTTGTCTGCGTGATAAGATATAGAAGTCAATAAGCCACCTTATAGCCGCATCTGCGATAGTAGTCCTCTTGCTCCTTGCGTGCAAGATCACCTCTTTTAAAGAATTTTTTGGATTCCTGGATACAAAATAAGGAGAGGCTGGAGGTAATTCTTTTTCTCAGGAAAAGCAGCATATCGTACCCTAGCCACACATTAACATGATCATGCAGTGCTAAAAATTAGATTGTATGACCAAAAAAATCGAGTACAAGACAATCATACAACTGTTTATTATGCATTCCAGATATAAAACTAGCAGAAATTAAAATATTCTTTTTTGATCAATTTGAAAAAACGAAAAAAGAATTTCATTTTTCTGATGTACTGTAGTGAACAAAAAGGTAATAAATGACAGTATTTTCTAGAATACTCATGACTAGGCTGCAGCTATCGATTATTTTAGTAGAAGATTAATCTATCTACTAGTTAGTTTGAATAATCTAGTAACCAGATTAGGAACATTTAATGCATTTCAGAATACATTTTAGGAGATATAAACAAAGGCTTGCTAAGACTGCACTTTCAAAAGAGCATTAAAAGTGATGATTACAAAATATAGTTCCCAACTGTTTCTTCAAATTATGCACTTTAAAAATAAATTAAAATACCTGATCTTAGCATCAAACCATATAAAACAAATAAACAGATGAGGGTGTCAGTCCAACAAGAGAACAATTGGCTAACTTCCAATGCAAAAATCCGCTTGCCTAAATGCTTTTTTTTTTTTTTTTTTTTTTTTAAATACAATCGGTCTTTGTCAGTCACATGCCCAAACTAGCGGACACGCCTCCTTGCGCCATTTTGAGTGTACCACGGATGTAAACAAACCAGAACAGGAGTAGCTCCGACGCCACATTACTGCCTCCAACTTCATCGCTGGATATAAAAAAAACTCCCTCTTTTATGGTATCAGCGCTTACATTTTAAAAACTATAAATCTCTCGAAGCTCACGGACATTTCACGAATGGCTGGGTGCAGGATCTCTTCTCATTTCGACCGCAGGACTGCGAAAAACAGCCGTCACTCTAGTTGCTCCTCTCAGAAACATGATACAGCTCTAGCTCTTACTTGAACATTGTTGAACTTGAATTGTACCTTGAATATCATCTTAAACATCACATGACTAAAACAAGTTAAGGAACTGTCATAATGACATGCAAATTAATGTATATTGCACAATATATTGTTTCAGTGTTGACATTGCTATGCAAAGATGTGCACTTCTCTCAATGCAGGACAAATTTACCTGAACACATTATTCTACAACTAGTGTTATTTTACTTTGTATGCATATTTTATATGTCCTTGTATTGCTATTTTCTGTTTACCATTGTGCTGCTGCTGCTGCTGTTTTGAGAATTTTAGTAAAACATATCTAAAAAAAAAAAAAAAAAAAAGTCAAGTCAAGTAAAACTGTCATGCTTGTTTTGTTAGCAAACATCGTATTTCCTATACAGTGTTTATCTCCACAACATTGTTTGAATGTAATTAATAAAGAAAAGTATTTTTCATTATCAAAACCAACACCAGTTCTTTATGTACTTAAGAGAGGCAAAGACTCGAGAAGACTTCAAAGTTGTCATTGACATACTTTATTAAACAGGTTTAGGTCATCTAAAAACGTATAAAACTTTGCTTGCACAGACATATTATTATTATTATTATTATCCAACATTGTGGCTTCTTCACCTTCTCATGGAAGAATGATGTTTATGGGTTTGGTTCCTGTTAAGATCTTATACTTCTGACAAACATTTCTGATGAACTTTTCACCATGGATTCTCAAATGTGCTATTTTCCGAGTTTCCTCTACATCTCTAGCTGCTGGGAGTTTGACCTCTGCACACAACATGCCCATACATTCCTGTATGTCAAAACCTCTGTCAGCCAAGACAATGTCCCCAGGTAACAAATTATCACAAAAAAAAAAAAAAAAAAAAAAAAAAAAAAAAAAAACATTGTTCAGGGTTATAAGTTTGTCACTTGTACGACCTCCCCAGCCTTTTGATAAGAAACAAATGGCTACCTTGGGTGTAATACTTATTAAGTACGTCATAGTGTGGTGGTGCTTGTAGCTGGAAAACATTTGGGCACGTGCTTTCAAATTTGATGGTTTCTCTGTGAAAATTTCAAAACAGTCAATAATCACAGCCTGTGTCAAATTATGACTGGTGTTGTGCGTCTCATCCTCTGTGATTAGCTGATCACCTTCTTCTCCAGCTTCATGTGTCCCCCTCTTCAGTCTGTAGCTGACCACTTTCTTCTTCAGCATCAGGTGTCCCCTCCTCATTCTGTTGGTGACTGTTTATTTCACCAGGTTCAGATGGTCCCTCCTTGGTCTGCAGCTCTTCAATGTTTGCATCCTGCTGGACCCCCATCTCTGGTGTTTGCAATGTCTCTTTCCGTAGCTGCTCACGCCTACTTCGTCTTGCAGAGTGTGCAGTGTGTGTCGGTGTAACAGATGTGTGTCCCAGATGTAGGGATGGTGCCCAGTCTAGGTCAGTCTCCATCATTTCATAAACTGGTTCACCTGCAATCACGTTAGGTTTTATTTAGAAAGTTAGGTAAAATTGGATGTTTCCATGGCATTTCACAATCATAACCACTTAATAAGACATGCTACCATCCCATCCAACCATTCCATCAGATGTCAAGAGGAAATCTCACGCATTGATAAATATTTCTGTGCATTTTTGCTGTTTACCTTTATCTTTCAAATCATTCACTCTGTAATGTTTTTATAAACCATGACTGAATAAATTAAACACTGATTTATCACGAACAGATTAACCCATTTCCTCTGCCCTCCCTCTTTGCCTGCAGTTTACAAGTGAGGCTGGCTAGCTAGCTAAGGTTAGCCAATGAGAAAATAGCTACTTAAGAAAACAAAAAAACAACATATTCAGTATCAATACTTAAAAAAAAGCTCTGACTTGCCTTTAGGAAAATGCCGAGAGCAAACACGAAGGAAGTCACCCTTCCGTCTCACCGCTGCGACCCAGGCCAGGTCATCCGACGCCTCTTCGTTAGTTCCTCAACCTGCCGTCCATAACCTCTTTCCCAAGTGGGGAAAGGAAAAAATCTTACGTCGTGGTCAACTTTCCTACCATTTTTGTCGTGTGATTTAGTATGGCAGCCTTTCACACAACACGAGTGTCCCATTTTATCAAAGACAATGATGAAAGCAAAGACGATTCTCACTGCTCAGTTGTTTACAATAAGTGAGCGGTGCACCCAAAATGGCGATTCAACCCACAATGCACTGCAGCTTTTGCAAGCGTTACGTCACCTGACAAAGACCGATATTCTTAACAAATCGTTCAAACACATATTCCCACAAAAAACGGCTAAATATACCTAAAAACTAAATTACGGATGCAAAAAAGTTAGTTCAAACAAAACTTACCTTATGTCGGTCTCAACAGGGAGCAGCTGGATTCAGTCATTTTAAATGAACTATTTCATATTCGCTGTTGCTAGTAGTGGGCAGTGTATCCACCCAAATCAATAAAACTAAATGCAAACACTTTCAAAACAAACCATGACAAGTTCGGAACTCAAACAAATACTCAAAGCAGCAAAAATTGATTTGAAGGTTTATTCTAATCGAGTTACTCGAGTTAAATAATTAATTGTAGCAGCACTACGGGTGACGTCATTAGCACCCATTATTACATGCAAGTCTATCAGTGTGTATGTGCGTGGGTATCTTTTGTGTTAAAACTTGATTTTTCCATTATGAGACGTTTAATGTATTCCAATTTGCTTACTTTGAGCAACCGCCTTTCTCATGAAGGTCATTTATATTGGGTGTTGTTTTTTCTTCACAATTAGTCTATTTCACAACTTTTCAGAGGGTATTTGGCGTCAATATAATTATAGTGATTTTAACTGCGTATGTGTTAAGTTTGGCATCTATAGATAGAAATATTAGACGTAAAAGAGAATGACTGCTTTCTCCTTTGCACTCCAGCCTTTGCATTGACAGTAAGCTAAATGAATATTGAAGACACTCACGTCAACGAGTTGCTTTTCCTCGATGAGTTTCCTCTTCCTCTCGATCTCAGCTTTAAGTATATCCATTCCGGCTTTTATTTTGTTCGATACCTGTTTATTTTTCAATTGTTTTTAAAAGAAATGCATCATAACATAAAACGATGTTAAGATTTAACCCGGAAGTACAACTTTCTCTTCCAGAAGTTCACTGTATTTCCGGCAGATTCGACGCAGGTGTGGCGTATTGCTGCCACCCCATGGTAATGTACGGTATTTTTTCAGTCATATTTTTTAAAATTCAGAATCGGCAATGCAGTTGCAAACTATTATGGGCTTACGTGTTTATCAGTCTTTCTCGCCTCACTCTCTCAAAGCTCATCCCTGTACATCATCTATAAGTGCACCTTGAACTGTCAATAAAGATTGAGAATTTTTATTCTTTTTTTTTTTTTTTAATCATTATTTTGTTGAAAAAAACAGGAGGGAGATTAACACTTTCAGTTGTGAAATCATCTTCTGAATATGAATTGTGAATGAGAAGAAGCGAAACCTTGTGAACCAAATTGGAGGGAAAACATCAAATTAAAGGTACACTCCATTGTAGAGATTCGGTTGCCAGACTCGGCAACTTGTTAAAGGGGATGTCGAAGCCGCCACCGTGCAGACAAAGGACCCGTGGCCATCACACTCATTTCCCATTTTAATTTTAAGACAAAATATTTCCCCACAAAAAATACATCAATGTAATATTGTTTTAATCTCAATAAATTAGACAAAGTATATTTTTAAAATATCAATTCCATGATATTATCTGCGAGGAGACGCGAAAATAAACAAAAGTGTGCTATTTACTATCAGGCACTATCCGAGGCCACCTAATTGAAGGCCCGATACATCCGCCGCTGTCCCCGCACTTGTATCGGGAGCTGGCGCTGACTTGAAGCTGGTAAGGTTCAACTGGACGCTTCAATTAAAGGGGAAATGTGAAGCGAATATAACTCCGCTTCGGCACTCAAATTGCAAAGTTGGCCGTTTTAAACACTCGTGGCGCATGACTGCTTTACAGGCGTTGTGGTAGACGCACGCCGTACGCTGTTGTTGAGCTGAGCGAAATGATGTGGCGCATGTCGCATGGGGATGGACAGCAAAGGGTTAATTTTTTCCACCGCCGACATTTTTGTTCGGCGCCCTAATGGCAACTTTTAAACTTTTGTTTTATTTAGTGCGCAGCAAGCGAGTCCCCTGTTCTCGCACTAAACTGCACATTTGAAACCACTGTTTGAATTAGAGTTGCATTCAAATTATATTTGCGCGATCCTAGTGGAACCAGCAACACCTTGTACGCACAATGCATACACATCACTTGATGTGTGTCGGAGGCTAACTAGCGTTAGCATTCGTTGATTCATACACGTTCCGAAACCTGTTATACGCTTTCGCTACATTCCTCGTGAAGCAGAAATGACACTGAAGAAATAGGCGAACTATCACCGAGAGCTAGCTAAACATGTTGTTTTCTGGTTGAATGAACTTTGCAGCATTTTGCTTCTTGAACGTTCCCCGCCTCTGATATCACACATCTCACCTGGCGACTATGTTAGGGTGAAGATATTTTTATTTCTAAAAAACTAGGACCCTCTATCCTTCGGGATACTTATTTTTTCCCCTTAAGTTCTATCAAAGATGCCTCATCACTTTTCTATATTTAAAATGTGCCTCCGTCTGGATGGAAAATCCAGTTTTGTAACAAAATAAAAGCTATATAACCAAAGACACAAATTCAAATTCTCAGGTTACTCAACAGGCTTTATTATCCTAACATAATAGAGCAATTATAACGTGAAAAAAACTGGAATGGAATTATACCCCAAAAAAATGCCTCTTCTGTATTAGCGAATCATCCTTGAACAAAATAGCTGTCTCTTCAATTCATACGGTACAAATTAATAACCTGAATAATGTGCTAAATAGTACCTCTTCTGTAGAAAATCCAGCTTTAACAAAAAGCTCTTTTCTTTCTCTCCATTGAAATCATGTAAATCAAACCGTAGCCTCACAACAATACTAATTTAACAAAAAAAAAGTAATTTTAGTCTTTCATTTTATGTTTGTTTTAGCACTTTTTGGGGGACGAAGTAACACTGCTCCGACGTCTGTTTTCTTTGGTTCTGCTGTGCTCAGTCACAATCTCTCAGAACACGTCACAGGCAGCAGAGTACCGTGGTATTCTGTGCAAAGCGTCAGTCAGTTTCAACACAACGCTAAATGAAAACCAAACATTTTCATGAACTTATAAAAACCCGCCGGATGCCCTGGACAGGGTGTAAAAAAAATTACATGTCATGGCAAAAGAGGGCGTTTGATCACCCTATACTAGTTTCAATAGAGGAATGTTTCTTTTATATACATTGTTTCATTTACAAACCCCACTACAGCGGACATCTGTTCAAAAGTTATAAATCACTTAACTCATTTACTGCCAGCCCACATCAGAGAGTGTGTTGTTGAAGTTGGTCAAAAAAGTAAATTTATATTGAAAACACCTGGCATTAATAGACGTCCAATCCATTTTAACTGGGCGGGTCTGGAAACGATCACGCAAATGGCTTTCAGCTCCTCCCGGTTAAAATGGATTGGGTGTCCAGTGCCGTCAGTGGAAGTTGAAGAGTTAAGCTTTGTGAGGCCACAAGATTTATAAAACAATTTGTCAGACAACTAAACTCCAGTCACAGGGACTCGGAGACGAGTCGGAAATTTGATGACTTGCAACTCGCCTTGGACTTGAAACAAAAATGCAGACTCGGACTTGACTCTCTTTAGCTGGTTAGGGTCTGAGACTAGACTTGACTTGTGAGGCAATACCTCGAGACTCGATTTGACTTGACTTGTGAGAAAATGACTCGAGATACAAGTTGACTCGGAAAAACTTGGAGATTCGTTCTCACATGCCCGTGACATCATGGCATTTGAGTGCAGACTGAGACAGCAGACTCATCATAGCAAGTTCAGCAGTGCTAGTTCCCAAGGTGATTAATTTTGACTTTCACGACTGGTCTTCACAACCTTGTGACTCGGCTTGACTCAACATAACCTCATTACTTGGCTCGACTCGACATAACCTCATGCCTCGATCTGAATTGACTCGACGTAACCTCGTGACTTGGCCCGTCTTGACTCAACGTAACCTCGTGACTCGACCCGACTTGACTCGACGTAACCTCGTGCCTCGACCAGACTTGACTCGACGTAACCTCGTGCCTCGACCAGACTTGATTCGACGTAACCTCGTGCCTCGACCAGACTTGACTCGATGTAACCTCGTGCCTCGACCAGACTTGACTCGACGTAACCTCGTGCCTCGACCAGACTTGACTCGACGTAACCTCGTGCCTCGACCAGACTTGACTCGACGTAACCTGGTGCCTCGACCTGACTTGACTCAACATAACCTCGTGACTCGACCCCACTTGACTTTACATAACCTCGTGACTCAACCCGACTTGACTCAACATACTCGCCCCGACTTGGCTTTACATAACCTCCTGACTCGACGCGACTTGACTCGACATGACCTCGTGACTCGACCCGACTTGACTTTTCCACAACAGGTAAGACTCCGGAGTTGTGACTCGGATCATAGTGCAATTGTCTGCAATTGGTTTTATTATTTTATTTTGTATTATTTATATTTCTATTATTCATGGCTTTAAATAGCTTTTTTGTTTGGTCGGTGTTTTTAAAATATTTATTACTACTTAAATGTTTTTTTCCCCCAAAATTGATCCTTCAGGGGTGGCACTATGACGCAGTGATATTTGCACATTCGCCTCACAGTTCTGAGATTGTGCGTTCAATCCTAGCTCCAGCCTCCCTGTGTGGAGTTTGCATGCTCTAACCAGACCTGCGTGGTTTTTTTTTTTTTTTTTTTTTTTGTCCGGGTCCTCCAGTTTCCTCCCACATCCCATAAACATGCATGGTAGGCTGATTGAGCACTCCAAATTGTCCTTAGGGGTGTGTGAGCGTGAATGGTTGTTTGTCTCGATGTGCCCTGCAACTGGTAGGCAACTAGTTCAGGGTGTACCCTACCTCCTTCCGTTGTTAGCTGGGATAGGTTCCAGCACCCCCCACCCCCAATTCTTGTGAGGATAAGCGGTTCAGAAGATGAATGAACGAATCCTTCAATTAATTTATCCATTTTTTTAAAAAAAATATGTATTTTATTGCCCATCGCAAGATATGTGCGGGTGAAAATAATACTACAATTACCATAATTTTCGCACTATAAAGCGCACCTGATTATAAGCCGCCACCCACCAAATGTGACATGAAAACGGCATTTGTTCATAGATAAGCCGCACCGGACTATAAGCCGCAGCCGTCTTCACTGTATTATGGGACGTTTACACCAACAGATTTTAACTGGTAACACTTTATTTGACAGCGGCATCATACGACTGTCCAGAAGTCCAAATGAAGCACCATGAAGCTTTGAACCAATTGGCTGCAGAGCTTCATTGGTTCAAGAAGCTTTATTTGGCCATCACTGCTCCCTTGAGGGAGACAGTCAACCTCTTCTCCCACCTGCTGTCAATACTGTTGCTGTCCAACATGCCTCCTAGCATGCATTGCGTTACAGATGTAAATAACAATCAAAATTCTTGTTCTGTGCTAATTATTTCTTAACTTACTGTTCCAGTTGTTTCATTAATTGCTAGTTATGGTATTTGATAACACCTTATTTGACAGTGGTGCCATAAGACTGTCATTAGATAATCTAAATTATGACATGACACTGATATGAGCGTTAATAACAGATGTAATATAATGTTATCCGGCAAATTATCACACTTTTGAATGGATGTAAAAAGTTGGTGACATAGTTTGCGAACATCTGTCATAAGCATTCAGTAATGCTCATGATAGTTTTAGGTCAAAATTATGACAGTCTTATGAGTCTTATAAATTCTTATGAAGTTTTACCTGTTAATACAACTAAATCAACAAATAAACTGCACTGGACTATAAGCCGCAAGATTTAAAATGAAGGAAAAAAGTAGCGGCTTATAGTCCGAAAATTACGGTAGATGTCAAATAGGGCCGCAAAATATTGTACCATGGTCTGCAATCGGGCCCTGAGCCGAAAGTTTGAGACCCCTGTCCTGAAAAAAATTGTAATTCATGCATGAAGGGTTAAGTAAAGGAGTTAAATGTTACTTTTTGTATCAACCTATGCTACCTTTACACTGCAATGGGACTACAAAAATGCATTTATTAGCTAAATGAATCGATTATCAAATCTGGACCTTATTTTTCGAACTACAAGTCGCACCTGAGTATAAGTCGCACATGATTTACTTGATAAAATCCAACACATAGAACAGTTATGTCATCTTGAAAGGCAATTTAAAATAAAATGAAATAGAGAACAACATGCTGAATAAGTGTACACTATGATAATGTTACATGATGCATGAACAACGAAATGCGAACGTGGTCGGTATGTTAACGTGTCATAGGTATTAAGAGTTATTCAGATAACTATAGCATAAAGAACACGCTAACAAGTTTACCAAATCATCACTGTCACTCCAAAACACCAAAATAACATGTGAAATGATATAATAATGTGTTAAAAATTTCATATATAAGTCGCACCCCCAGCCAAACTATGAAAAAAAACTACGACTTATTGTCCGAAAAATACGGTAACTATTTAATAGTTCATGACCATAATTTGTCATGGAGAGAATACATACTTTTCGGGAAAGGGTCATAGTTGTTGAATTTTTGACAATATTCTTCAAAACTGTTGCATTACAATCTTATCAATATTATTTGGAGGGGCATTGAAGCCACGCAGCTTAATTAAAATCTTTCATCATTCAGTAATCATGCTGCCAGCCCCTCTCAGTACAAATGGATTGGATGTCTATTGCAGGCAATGGCAGCCACTGAATTAACGTTGTGTTTTTGTGTGCATCCAGAGAACCTTCAGACATGTCGGTGAGGGAGTCCTTCAATCCCGAAAGCTACGAGCTTGACAAGAATTTCCGGCTCACGCGTTTTGCAGAGCTCAAGGGAACGGGATGCAAGGTTTGAGCTCTACTCATGAAGTAACACACTTCAGATAGTCTTTTTAAGCACTGTTGCTCATAACTATGTTTGTCCCAGGTGCCCCAAGATGTTTTACAGAAGCTTTTAGAAAACCTACAAGAGAACCATTACCAAGAAGATGAACAGTTCCTGGGTGCAGTCATGCCACGATTAGGTGAGTTTTAAAAAATGATAAAGTAATAATGAAGAGTGATAGTGCAGCCCGTTTAAAGGACATTTTATTTCCTAGGCATCGGTATGGACACTTGTGTGATCCCACTACGACACGGAGGCCTTTCACTCGTCCAGACAACGGACTACATCTACCCCATAGTGGACGACCCTTACATGATGGTAGGTAGAATTGCCTGCGTGGGTTTTCTCTGGCTTCCTGCCACATCCTCAAAAAAAATGTGCATGTTATGCTTATTGAACACTCCAAATTGTCTGTAGGTGTGAGTGTACTGAGAGAGTACTGTTTTTCCTCTTATGATTCAAATTTAATTGAATATCTTTATTTCTTTTACCTTATTTCAGGGTCGAGTCGCATGCGCAAACGTTCTCAGCGACCTGTACGCCATGGGGGTGACGGAATGTGACAACATGTTGATGTTGCTTGGCGTCAGCAACAAAATGTCGGAAAAGGTGAGAATCTGAGAACGCTGACAAGTTGCTTTGCACGCCGTACCCTAATATTTCATCTTTTTTGCTATTACAGGAGAGAGACAAAGTCATGCCGCTCATCATGCAGGGCTTTAAAGACGCTGCTGAAGAGGCGGGCACATCCGTGACGGGGGGACAAACGGTGCTTAATCCATGGGTGGTCTTGGGGGGCGTCGCTACCACTGTGTGCCAACCAAATGAATTCATTATGTAAGTTATTAGCCCAAGAGCGGGGTTTTGAACTCTTTAATTGTACTGTATATTCAGAATATTTAGTCATTGTTACAAAAGCACAACAAAACTTTGTTTGGACCACCCATACAGCTAAGTTGATAAAGTGCAAAATGCAAATAATAAATACCCTTAAGTACCAAGTGTAAACATTGACACAGTATTGGACATAAGTACAACAAAGATTCAACAGAAGCATAAGCATGTAGGCATGTGGTATGAAATTTGGACGGTATGATAACCTTAATCAAAAATACCGCGGCATCACGATAGCACGATATTGCAATTATAGCTCTAAAATGTTTTATTTTGAGATGTAGGGATTGAAAAAATGGTTTGTTTTGAAAGTGTTTGCATTTAGTTCTATTGATTTGGGTGGATACAGGGCCCTCTAGTTTACCTAATTTCACATGGCTGAATCCCTCTGCTCCCTATTAAGACCAACATAAGCCAAGTTTTTGTTCGAGCTAAGGTTTTTTTAATGCATTCGTAATTTAGTTTATAGGTATATTTAGCCATTTTTGGTGGGAATGTGTCTGATGCATTTGTTAAGAGCGTTGTAAAAAAAAACATTAGCATTTTATAGCATTTAAGCTAGCGGACTTTTGCTATTTAAGTTAGCCAACTGTTCTGTTGTTGTACATAGATCATTTTTTTTTTTTTTTATACCGTTTGAGGCACAGCTCAGGTATTTTTATATTCCTTATCTGATTACTCGATTATTCAAACTAACTAGTTCATTGATTAATCGACTACTAAATTATTCGATAGCTGCAGGCCTATTTTGAACAGACTTTACAAAAGTAGGTTAATGGTAGAGAGGAAACTAGTTAGCCGTCTTGGCATGCTAACTAGCCATGTTATCTGCCTCGGTAACAAGCTTACGTTATAGTATTTTACCATCGCTAGACACACTAAACACGTTGGAGTGAACTCTCGTAGCTGATGGGAAACGTTCATGACAGCGTTTACTTACCTTAAATTTGGTGTAAAGTGACTGATGATGGTCATGTAAATGTGAAATCATGTTGGAGGTGTTGTTTCCCCTGGCAACCACCCTCTGCAAGCATGTCGGCTATCCTTCCTCCTCTTAGCTGCGGCCGTCCGTTTCTTTTCGGTAGCTGAAGTCCTCCCATACTAACGACTTTGTCTTTTTTGAGGGGGGGGAAAGCTCGGGTGTAGTGTCACTGACAGACACAGGATAGAGAAACAATCGGAGGGGGAGGGGTGAGCACTGCCGCTCCAAGCCACAAATTTCTGTCTGCATTTATGGGACATAAAAAATAGCTAATATTGTACTATACTACCGTACCTACTTTTTTTTTTTCATTGCCATTGACAATGACCAATTTCTTTGAGGTGGGATGGGCTGACAGTGCCCAGTTTAAGTGGATTGGGCATGTTGGCATTTGACCTCTTAGCCAAATGCCCGGCGTTCATGTTGTGGCTACCACTATCTGACTCCAAGAACATTAACTTAGATAGTCTGAACAAGAGCTCTAACAACAACTTTCCAAAAAGTAGACAATTAATCCTAGGCGAAAACAATAAAAAAATAACGATAACAACAATGAAAAACTGCATTTATGGGTTACTGTACTTTCTGTTGACAAATCTGTATCACTTCTTGTGGATTTTGAGGAATTTTCAAGTCGCTTCCTGTTTTTGGTCAAATATAATGAACATCAATAGTTTTATTTTTGTGGGTCCGAGTGGTTGGAAGAATTTCTTGTGTGTAGTTTTATTCGGTGGCAATGTAAATTAAATGAGTAATTTCATTGTGTTAGATGGAATGTGACATAGTAAATGAATGAGCATTTTTTGTTTTTATGTTGAAAAACAGTCAACGGTCAATTAATCGACATGGCTTGGCTAAATTTACATAACCGTGTTAGCTCACTGTGGTATATAATCCAATTTTTCGATGTTTTAAGTTTTCTGAAGTTAACTTTGTTATGACAAAAACATGTGTGATGCTCTGCAGGCCAGACAATGCAGTGCCAGGTGACGTACTGGTGCTAACCAAGCCGTTGGGGACACAAGTGGCAGTGGCTGTGCATCAGTGGCTCGATATTGTACGTTGGAAGAAATTATAAGCGCTTTTTCAAGCCTAGAATGAAGTCTGACTCTTTTTATCGAAACAGCCGGAGAAGTGGAATAAGATCAAGTTGGTGGTGACGCAGGAAGACGTTGAGCTAGCTTACCACGAAGCAATGATGAACATGGCGCGACTCAACAGGACAGGTGAGGAAACATTACGAAGTTTCTTCTCTGAAAAGTTTTTATTCTCAGTTGACATTTCGCCTCAGCCGCCAGTCTGATGCACACGTTCAACGCACACGCCGCCACCGACATCACGGGCTTCGGAATCCTAGGCCACGCCCAGACGCTGGCCAAGCAACAGCGCAGCGAGGTGTCCTTCGTCATCCACAACCTTCCCGTTCTGGCCAAGATGGCCGCCGTGTCCAAGGCTTGCGGCAACATGTTCGGCCTCATGCACGGGACCTGCCCCGAGACATCAGGTAAGCAAAACCTCGCTAGTGGAGTAAAGAACTTTGGGAGAACAGAATTCTTTTGTAAAAAGAAAAAAAGGTGGCCCACACTTAGACTCGAACCCAAGCGGGTTTGCTGATAAATTGAGTTTGAGACCGCTGATATAGTGTGTGTGACTTTCTCAGTTTGTTCTTTTTCTAGTGTCAACATTTGATTGAGACGTCTTACCTGTCGGCTAAAAAGATAGCGTCTCCTATTTTTGATTTCATTAATACTATTCTTTAAACAAATAGTTCTTCAGAACTTTAGAATGTGTCAATTTTACCTGAAACATACCAGAATCATAACATCCAATGGTATTAAAAATTCCAGTTCAGCAAATGTAAGATTGGCCTCGTGAAGTAAACCATTTTTAAGTGCTAAATTTGCAAAAATAAAATCTTCATGCGTAATTAGTATAGTTGTCCGATATTGCCAATAGTATCAGCCGATACAGCATTTAAAAAATATCAAATAATATTCACATCTGTTTTCATTATTGGTTTTGGGCTAATATGCATGTTGCCTTCAAAGCGAATGCAAAAGTGAATGTAGAACCCTTTTGCCTTTGTACAAGGGCTGGTCACAGTTTAGCACAGCAGTTATGCTTATTGACCATTTGATGTCTCCAAATTAAGATGCTTGGGATTTGTTATGTGAGCACGATCATTATTAAAGAATCCACTGGACTGTAGCATCACAATTAGAGATGGGAATCTTTCGCCACCTAACAATTCGATTACGATTCAGAGGCTCCGATTCGATTATAAAACGATTATTGATGCACCCCCCTCCTTTTTTTTTTCTTTCTTTTTTTTAAATGTTTTGTACATTAGTTCCAAAATTGTTCAAAAATACTCTCAGGCTAAACCAAACTACTATTTCAGTATCAAGTTAACATATAGCAGTAAATAAAATATACAAAAATAACAGTAAATAAAAAACTCCAGTCCCCATTCTGTATCAGCAGCTTTAAACTACATTCAATTAATTTAATGTTGTGAATCAACCGTTAAAGTTGTTGAAATTGCTCCCGTTATTCCATAATTTCCCTTTTGTCTACTTTCGACATGTGAAAGTTTTTAAAACTATTTTAAAGATAGATTCAAGTCAATATTTTACCGATTTAGGCGTATTTTAGATAAAAAGTTGATTAGGTTTGCTTGGAAGGTTCGCTACAACAGCCTTGCAGGGAAGTGTACTGCTTTAAGATGGCGGCCGTTTACTAACGCCCTCATCTAGCTTTTTGTAGGTGTGCTGCTAACGCTACCGAATCTATATTGCATCTAGTCCTTTATAAATGATATCTACCGTAACATTATGTGGATGTACTTTGTAGCAGCTTTTCGGCAGCAGTCACGTATGTTGTTGTGTTTTTTTTTATCTCGTGGCATGAGTTGAGCTAGAGCCGTGAGTTGAGCATTGGCATTACCCGAGGGGCCGGGTAATGAGAAGCATGATGTTTAGCTACTCTCGCGCCGCTCCTCATTGACCGCGCGGGGCGCTGATTGTGTTGTACTTCCGCTTTACTTGGCATATTTCAATAATCGGAATTTGGGTGTTTGTGAATCGTTCTCGAATCTTTCACGGCCGAATCGCGAATAATCTAAGAATCGGAAATTTTGCACACCTCTAATCACAATACAATTAGCCATAATATGTTAAGTCCATGACCGAATTTATTGGTATCGGATTTTTGGAGTTGGACAATATCATCTATCGGTTAAAAAGTAATTTTTTGGACAACTCTAGCAATTAGGTTTGAGAAATAGTTTTATAAGACAATAAAATTCCATTTATGTGTGTTTCTGCAATAAAATAAAATGCAAATAAAATGTATTATTGTTATTAAATATTTCTATTTGTATTTTCTTAACTGTGCTTGTGCTTTACCTTTCTACGTTGTTGTTTATATTTTTTATGTACATATATTGACTCAAAAAATCTTTATTAAAAATATTTTTGGGGGAAAAAATCATTCTTCAGATTATCAACACAAATGAGTAAAAAAAAAACTTTTTAACTAATCCAAAAATTAATACCAAGGAAATAAATGACATTTTTGTGCTTTTTAAAAAAAAAATTGTTTAACAATATATACAGCAATTTAAACAATTGAATAAGAAAATTATAAACTTAGATTAATGAATAAATTAGGAACATATCAGTTTTATAAAAAGACAAACGGATGTCTAATAGAATTTCATTAAATGTTAAAAAAAGGTGATATTTCTGACCTCTGTAACCTTTGACCTTTTCTCAACATGTCACCTACCCTGCTAATTTGAGTAGGCTACTCCATTATCACAATATTCCTTTTTTGACCTTTGACCTCATCACGCTAAAATTTAATCACCTCTTCCGATTCATGTTGCAAAAAAATTCCACAAATTTGATAATCCCTTTATTAGTTTTTCAGTCATCTTGAACATAACATATGCATCCAAATACATAACCTCCACCTTCTGTAGGTTTCACCTTGGTGCATTCATGCTTCTTGATTCACATTGTTGTTCAACTTAATTAAAACATCTTTTGGGGGGTCCCTTTCCTATCAAGGAGGTCTACTCATCTGTCTGCCCCGCGAGCAGGCTGCACGCTTCTGCGCCGAAATCAAGTCCCCCAAGTACGGTGAGGGCCATCAGGCGTGGATCATCGGCATTGTGGAGAAGGGCAACCGCACGGCGCGCATCATCGACAAGCCGCGGATTATCGAGGTGGCGCCGCAGGCAGCCGCCGCCGCTGCGCAGACCGTCAACCCCACGCCTGTTGCCACCACATAATCCCCCCGCGCTTCCGTCATCACCATGCAACTACAGCGTCCACTAGTTTGAGTGGCATGACATCACCTCATTGGACTCCACCTTTTAACTCAATCACTGCCATTGGCGGTGATAGACGGCCAGCCCTTTACGGTTTGGACATCTATCGTCGTCAGTGGCAGTGTTTGAGTTAAAGAATCGCTCATTTGTTGGCGTGTTGCGTCAAAACTTTGCAAGCAGGACCGCGGCTTGTTTTGTTCCACTTTTGTACAGTTCTAAACTTTTTTGCTGTAACTGATGCCTTGAAAGAAAGTGTTAGCTGAGTGTTTGTTATTTTGGATTCATTCGACTTTTTGTATTGACCCCACCAGAATAAATAAATACGTAAATACTAGCATGGGCTCTTTTATGGTCATGAGGACAGCAAGACTATTTTGACAAACGTGAATTCAAAGTACTAATTCATCAATAAAATCATTTATTTACAAGGTTCTTATTCACAATATACAGAGTAATAACTTAAGCTACATGTGCTTCTTGCCGTTGAGCTCCACTGGGAAGGTCCTGTCATTTGTGGCCTGGAAAAGTGCTTGGATGTCCATCATGGCTTTGTCGATGTGCTGACCGAACCTCTGCGAGTCCTGCATCAATCACAAAAGGGTCCAGAGGTGAGAAATAAATAATAAGGAATCCGCAAAACCAAGGGCATAGGTTTGCATAGGGACGTTAGGGACATAACACTAGCAACTTTTCAAGATGCGGAAATTGTCCCTCCCAACTTTTAAGCAACCTAATTTGCATTATATCATGACTTCAGGTATACTAGTATAGGATATGTTGTAAGGATGGAATTGACCCTACCATTATTAAGTGAATTACAGTACTGTCATTGTGTTCGGACTTGCATTGACCCCTTTTCACTTGCTGAATGTGTTCCCCTTTAATGCATGTTTGATTGGCTGATGACTTAACCCCCCCCCCCCCCCCCCCACACCCACACACACAGACACAGCCCCGACAGAAATGCAACATGCCGCCCCCTCCGCCCCTTTCGAAGACAACAGATATTAGAAGTTTTTTTTTCTGCCAGCAGCACCCACCATAAGTAATGTAAAAAGACGTCGATGTTGGGGAACACACCATTTTGCTACTGAAAGCCCAACCTGCATCAGAGTTAGCATAACATTAATCTGTATGAATTTCTCAAACTCTAGGAGGAAGCTGCTTTGAGAGAAATATCCTCCTGCATGCTTTCTACTGTTAATGTTAATTAAACTGTAAGAAATGTAGTGAACCAAGGTTTACCCCTTTTTCCCCAGTTTTCATTTTTATGTAGTCTTTAAGGAGCTTTCCTTTTTTAGTTGAGTTTGGCAATGCTTGTGGACAAAAGCAGTAGTGTTTTACTTGAAGGAAGACTCCATTTTTATCTTTGTTAGGGTTATAGTCCCTCCCAGGGGTGAAAGTGGCTCGAATTTCTTGCCGGAACACCCCAACGTGAAGGTCGTCACAGAGCAATAAATTTTATTTATTTTTCATTCAAAAAATTTTTTTTTCAATGATTTGCAAAATAAAAGTTAACAAAAACGGTAATAACCCCAACCTCCATCTCCTAATTTTTATTTTCCCTCATTTCCTCACATACTAAATGCCAAATCTCAATTTTAACTACTCAAGAACATAGGATATATATTAAAATTGAAATTAATGTAAACATTTACTTTTTTTTTTTAATAATAAAGATATAAGTGACATACATTCAGAAAAATAAGTACAAATGACTAATATTATGCAGAGTGAAATGGAATATATTTTGAAGATCGCGCAAACATTGAATTTTTAAATCATAAGGAAATAAATAAGTAGCCTAATTTAAATGAAGAAATGTAAGTCCAAAGTGCACATTGACAGCTAAGATATTCTTAACCTCCCCATCAGAGCAAATACAACTAAATGTGATAAATAAGCCTCCTCAACTCTTTCGTTGCTCTTAAAGATTTGATCCATTTTATGTTGCATTGCCCTTTTTTTGTCGCATTAATTCGTTTTTTTTTTTTTTTTTTTTTTTTGCTTTGCTTTTCCAGAAAACATGCATATTTGACATTCATGTCAGTATGTCAGCCAATTGAACGGATAAATGAGTTCAGGCGTTTTGCTTTGCTGCGTGCATTCGCATGTTGGCGTGGCTCATCTTCGTCAGACTCAGATAACTGCAGCAGATGGGGAAACCTCCATGCCGTCCGTGAAATAAAATCAATAATAAATATTGGTGGAAACAGATTACGCCACACAAGCACTTTATTATGCTTGTTCTTAACACTTGTGTATGTAAATCTGATGTTGGTAAATTGTTTTTTGCTTGGAACTGAAATGCATGTGTGGCAGTTTAGCAATTTTTTGGGTTTTTTTTACTTAGCGTTTTGACAGTTGCTGTCATATTTTCGGAATCAAAGCACTGTGTACCGGAACAGCATTCCGGTTCTAAATCTTATACCGGAATTGTGTTCTGGCCCTGAATCTTATACCAGAACTGCGTTCGTGACCGTTCAGGCCCACTTTCACCACTGGTCCCTACCAATATTGAGACCAAACCCTTGCGCAAAACAGAAAGATAATAAGAAACTGCTGATATTATTGACTTATGTCAATTACAAAACTACTTTTACTTTAGACAGTCACTTTGCTTTAAAAATAAAAAAAATAGTAACTGACCAGTGGCGTAACATAGGGGGTACCTGGGAGTGCAACTGCGTAAAGTAGGCGTAGTTGGGTGAGAGAAGGTAAGATAATACGCGGAGCTGTAATATAGTGTTTTAAGTGCAAAATGTTATCTGCCCGCAAAAAGTTTCCACTTGCAACTCCCACACACAGAAACCTGAAAAAAACTTGAAATTCAAAACTGTTAGTCAGTGGTGCAGGAAGTGAGGTGCTGTAGCGCCCCCTGGTTTGGGGGAAAAAGTTTTGGTAGGTTTTTGGGGGGGGTAATAATAAAACGTAATGAAACAATAGCGTATTAACTTTGGGGATTTAATATATATGTTGAAAAGTTTTTTTTTCTTAATAACAGGGTCACCACCTGACACCTTGCTTGCTACCGGGTCTCGTTAAATAAGGCACTATTTGTTAAAAGGAGGCGTTAAAACGAGGCCTATTGGATGTTTTAGTTTTCAAATGTGTTTGTGTGCATTGTGCAGTCTAGCTGCGGGGAATTTCGTTATAATACACGAGTGCTATTTCCAATACAAAAACTCCAACACAAACCGTAAGTAAAATAAAACGCAGTCTTTGTAGTAGCCTAGTAGTAGTACGTAAACTGTCCAGCATGCGTGTGTCCTGACATTGTGCACGCTCTGCATGGAGAAAACATGCGAGCATGAAAAATTTGGACCGAAACGGCTGTTTTTGGATGGGAAAAACTAAAAATGATCCTCAGCACCCCCTGCTGTGAGTGACTTACAGCGCCCCTGGTATTAGTACACGTGTTCTTTCGACTGTTTATGTATGTAAGGTGTCACATGATTTTTACCGTGTCCGGGCTGGAGAACTTGGAGGAGATGTGGAATGTGATGAGGTTTTCCCCGATAATGATGTATGACACGCCATAACCATCATCAGCTACCTACAAAATCATCAGGCAAAAAGAAAATGATTTATAATGATATACACACATAATGCACTGTCGTCAGGTATTACAGCTGCACAAATAGTTCAATTTTGCATGTACTGTGTAAACAGACTATAGAGCCGCTATAATATGAGCTTAGTCTGCCTTTATTTGGGGGGAAGGGGTGGGGGTTGATTAGGCAATTAGATAGGTGTCCCTCCAGAAAATTAGAAATGTAACTTGGTTAGTTAGAGGGAAATGGTGAAAATAAAATTGTACAATAGAATTACGAGCTTAGCCCAAATTTTCAGGAATAGTATGATTTTTTGCCCAAATTGTAAATGTAAGTTTACCCTAAATTTCTATAATACAAGGAACTACAAAGAACTCAAAAAGAAAGCCATCTGAGCTTTACCCTAACCTTTGGATAACCTTAGCAGACCCATTCCAATAACAGCCCTTATTAGACAGAATTAAGAACATTACTATAAACACTAACCCTAGAAAGAAATGCAAATAATTAATAATCTAAGATCATAATCACATTATGAAGTCAGCTAAAAGCATAATTAAATTACAAAGTTGCCTAAGAGTATCATTGTATTATAATGGTGTATTATATAACATGAGCTAAAATCATAATTTTTTTTACTAAATCACCAAGTATCATAATCGTATGATAATGTAATCTAAGATCATAATCATAATTTAAAATCAGTTAAAATAATTGATGAATAACAAAATCGCCTAAATTCGTTTATGTGAGCTAAACTCATAATCGTGTTATAAATGTGGTCGGAGAGGCTAAGATTGATTGAATAGAGGATAAATAATCCAAGTGAAAAATTCCACTCACTGGGCCGAATCCCCCTCCAGCTCCAACGTATTTGGGGAACTTATTGATGTCCACCAAATTGAGTTGTTGCTGCGGCGTCTGACTGGTGGACAACTTCCACGGTTCGGATAGAACCTAGAAACCAGTACGACGTCACCATTAGCAAAGTTTGTGCCCAATTGCCGCTTTCCCACTGTAGGAACTACCTAAAACGTTTTGGGGGATGATGACATCATTTTCGCACATGTAGGGACAAGGAACTCGAGTTCTGAGAACCATTTTAGTTCCTTTTCTGAGATAGGGACTTTCAGTGGGGGCGTAAGAACTCGATTACGTAAGTGTTTGGTAATTAGCTGAAATCAGTAGCTACGCCCTTTCTATACTCGCAGGTCTCGAGAAGCCGCAATATTTAAGAAGTTTGTACATGTACTAGGCATGTGCCGGTTACCGGTCTCAAGGTTTACCGTGTTATGAAAACATCACAGTTTCAAAACAACTGAAATTTTCCGGCATACCTTAGTACGGTATTAGCTATTTATGTCCTAAAAATCCAGTGACAAATTCGTGGCTTGGAGCAGCAGCGCTCACCCCTCCCCCTCCGGTTATGCTCTGTCCTGAAACTCAGTGTTGTTAATAACGGCGTTACAATATAACGGCGTTACTAACGGCGTTATTTTTTTCAGTAGTGAGTAATCTAATTAATTACTTTTCTCATCTTGGCAATGCCGTTACCGTTACTGAGGCGGGAAAGGTGTGTGTTACTATGCGTTACTAAGTTGGTTGAATAAAAAAAGTCTGAGAGATGGACTCACGGAGACGAGAGAGCAGAGCAGGAGTGGGGAAGACGCCGTTGCAAACGCGATGCTAGGTGGCTCCAATAATACCTGACTGTAGCCTACAAACTATGCCCACATGATACGGTAGATATCACATATTATAGAACTAGATGCAAAATGATAGACACGGCTGCATTGGCAACATGTTTTAAGGACTACGTGCGTTAGTAAACAGCCGCCATCTTAAAGCAGTAGACCTCTCAGGAAGGCTCTGTTGTAGAGATCCTTCCTAGCGAACCTACATTTTTATTTTTTAAAATCTAAAATGGTCCTAAATCAGCAAAATCGTGACTTAAATCTATCTTTAAATGATGAAACAGTTTTAAAACTTACACATGTTGAAAGTAGACAGAAGGGAACTAATGCAATAGCGGGAGCAATTTTAACAACTTTAACGGTTGATTCACAACTTTAAATGACTTCCACACATAGCAAAGGTTACTATCTAATTATCGCAATACCCTTGTGTCTAGTTAAGTGGAGGGTAAAGAATTGGGCTAGGGCCAATTGTCCCAAAAACCCTTTAAACTTCACATTGTGTGACCTTTTTTTTTTTTGAGAAAGAAAAAAAAAAAACATGAAAATGATCACTAGTTACTTTGCCAAGTAACTAATTACTCTTAAATTCAGGTAACTGAGTTACTAACGCAATTACTTTTTGGGAGAAGTAATTTGTAACTGTAATTAATTACTGTTTTAATGTAAAATTAACAATACTGCTGAAACTACACCTGAGCTTTTTCCCCCCTCAAAAAAGACAAAGTCGTTAGTATGAGAGTACTTCAGCTAGCGAAAAGAAACATACGGTCGCGGCTTAGAGGACCTCCAACATGATTTCACATTTACATGCCCATCATCTGTCACTTTACACAAAATTTAAGGTAAGTAAACGCTGTCATGAACGTTTCCCACCAGCTACGAGAGTTCACTCCAGCGTGTTTAGTAGAGCTGGGAATCTTTGGGCACCTAACGATTCGATTACGATTCAGAGGCTCCGATTTGATTATAAAACGATTATTGATGCACCCCCCCCTCCTTTTGTTTTTTTTAATTAAAAAAAATTTTTTTTTAATGTTTTGTACATTAGTTCCAAAATTGTTCAAAAATCCTCTCAGGCTAAACCAAACTACTATTTCAGTATCAAGTTAACATATAACAGTAAACAAATATACAAAAATAACAGTAAATAAAATACTCCAGTCCCCATTCTGTATCAGCAGCTTTAAACTACATTCAATTAATTTATTGTGAATCAACCGTTACAGTTGTTAAAATTGCTCCCGTTATTCCATAATTTCCCTTCTGTCTACTTTTGACATGTCAAAGTTTTAAAACTGTTTCATCATTTAAAGATAGATTCAAGACAAGAATTTGCCGATTTAGGAGTATTTTAGATAAAAAGTTAATTAGATTCGCTACAACAGAGCCTTCTAGAGAAGTCTACTGTTTTAAGATGGCGGCTGTTTACTAACGTCGGCAAGTCCGTCATTTCGCATCTCTGTTCAATAATACATGTTCTAACACCACCGTCATCTGTCGTTTGCATCTCGTTCTACATATATATGATATCTACTGTAGCCGTTTCTTTGTAGCAACTAGCAAACGGGCGTTGTTTGTAGCGGCTGTCGGCCGCAGTCGGGTATGATTGTTTTTTTTTTTTTTTTTATCTAGCGGCATGAGTTGAACATGATATTTACTCTCGGTCCGTTCCTCATTGCGTCTCAAAGACCGCGCTGACTGTGTTTTACATCCCCTTTACCTGGTATAATTCAATAATCTGAATTTGAAAGTTTGTGAATCGTTCTCGAATCTTCCACGGCCGAATCGCGAATAATCTAAGAATCGGAAATTTCGCACGCCTCTAGTGTTTAGTGTGTCTAGCGATGGTAAAACAAATACTATAACGTAAGGCAGATAACGTGGGCCGTTAGCATGCCAAAACAGCTAAATAGTTTCCTCTCCACCATTTGCCTACTTTTGTAAAGTCTTCGGTCATTGTAAACATCTGTTCAAAAATAACATTTTCATAATACAGCATGTGGTGTTTTTTCTCTCTGGCAACTTTCTGTGTTGAGAGGGGGTGGGTGGGTGGATTTTTGTATAATGTGCAAATAAAGATACAAGTCATACACACACGCGCTGTCTCTTGCTCTCGCTCTCCATCAGTATTCAACTAATATTAATAGTAGTCGTGGTGTTTTACATAAAATCTATTTGATCATATATTTTTTAAGTCCAGTTCTATATGAATGGAGATAGTACCTTTTCTCGTAGGCAACGTCTAACTGTTTGCATTATTCTAACACACTCGATATAATAAAAAAGACATTTAACCATACTTTAAAATTATAATATAAGAATTATAATACAATACACAGACACACTCTCAGACATCAAGGCAGGCCCAACCTCCCACCTCAGTTGGCTTAGCAAACACGACTCAGCAATGAAAGGTGACACACAAACTTGACCACCCCACCGCAGCCTTCAAAAGACAATGTTTAACTAGGCGGTGTCATTTTTTCTCAAGAACCTTTTTTCAACGTGTGATAGGGTGACCTTGCCTACCCGCTTGAGTGTTTCCGTTTCGCCTCGCCGTTTTGATCGCTGTCAACCTGAATAAATTGTCAACTTGTTTTTGGTGAGCCTTCTTTAAACCTTTCAAAACTGAGGGTTAAGACTAAGGTGAACGCAGAGTTTGGCCTTCTGGCCGGATTGTCGGGGTCTCGCCGACCCAGGTCGTTGAAGCTGCACCAGCGCGGGTCCTGTGGTTCGGCTAACGCGATTGCGGCGGTCTGGCTAGAAGGTCGGATTCCTTCATATATTACCAAGGGTTCTTGTTGTAAGGTTTAGCAACTTGAGCTGTGATTGCGGGTTTAGTCCATAACTTTATTTAAATTTTAATTAAAATATTTATTTATTTATTTATTTATGTTAAAATTATATTCATGTTCATATTACAAATTGCAAATATGTGGTGAAAAATAAAACTTTGTTCCATTGAACAGGATTTTTTTTTTAAATTTTAAAAAGTTTCATACAACTCAACGCATTTTAGAGCTATAATTGCAATATAGTGATTCCATGAAACCGTAGTATTTTTGCTTAAGGTTATCTTGCCATCAAAATCTCACACCGGCACATGCCTACCCTGTACTAAATATGTGTGCTCTTCCTGTCTCGTCATTTGACGCTGAATTTGCTCGCCCATGGAAACTATTTTCTGTCTGGAAACTGTTTTCCATTCAGCTTAATTTTCGCGGTATTATTTTGCCAGGGGTGAGTGTGACGAGTAAATAATAAGTGACAGCAACGTCACAGCAGTTCATAGGCGCAGTACCCATGTGCAAACATGGGCCTGTGAAGGATAGTTCCTATAAGTACTGGAAAGGCTAATAGGTACGAGGGTTCCTACAGTCCGAAAGCGGCTCATGATGCACCCGTGTTCAAGTTCTCACCTGCTCTAGAAAAGGTGACTCTACGCCTGTGTACTTGGAGATAATATAGAGACAGAAGAGGTGTCGGTCAATGCCAGAGCCGGTCATAGCCAGACGATACATGTTCTGGTGCTTGTTGGCTGCGTTCCGAAACAGGACCAACCTTTGCTTGTTCTGCCAGAAGCGACAAGCAAGAGATTCAGAGAAAAAGTACAAATACTACATAAAGTATTCTGGAACTCATTGGCTGCCATCGATGGTGGACGGTGTTAGACATCCAATAAATTTGAACTGGTAGGGCTGACTGCAATCATTTCATTGCTTAAAGCGTGATTGCGTTCATCTTACTGTTACTTGATGGTCCTCCATGGCTCTGACAAAGGCAACGGCCTCCGACGTGCACGAACGCACCGTCTCGGTGCGGCCGTCCCTGAACATGCGTGTCATTGATGACTCGTATGTCAAACAGAACTCTCCTTGGTCCTGGCAGGCAGAATCAAAATCATGATTAAAAATGTCGTTTTTGAAAAAATTGTATATTTGAAATTAGTAATTTAAAAAAAAAAAAATGCGGAAGAGTATTTGACAACTGACGATGTTCGGCATACCCTGAACTGGGCCAGTTGTAGCGCCAGCTGAATGAAAGCATCTGGGCTGGTCCTGCACTTTTTAATCAGACCTTTTCCAAAAGCGCTAAAAAGGTATGCGTGGAAGTCAACGTCATCCGCTATCTTTTTAGCCGACAGGTAAGACGTCTCAATCAAATTTTGACACTAGAAAAAGAATGAACAGAGACAGTGACACACACTAGATCAGGGGTCTTAAACTCAATTTATCGGCGGGCCGTTTGTGATCGATTCTGTAAGTGTGGGCCACATTTAAAAAAAAACAACAATATTTTTCAGACTATAAGTCGCAGTTTCTTTCATAGTTTGGCCGGGAGTGCGACTTTTACTCTGGAGTGATTTATGTGTAAAATTATTAACACATTATTACAGGTAGTCCCCAGGTAACGACATACCCGATTTACATGATTTCGACTTTATGAGTCTCGTCTGTCATTTTGTCTCCAGTCGTTTATTTATTTATTAATTTTTTTAGTCTCATTAAACAGTAACCCCTTTCAGATATATCTCTCCGAATTCCCGTGTAATGTGACATGGGATTTACTCGTGTCATGGCTATCACACGTGGGGATATGTACCGGATATTATCGTAATTTTTGCACTATAAGGCGCACCTGACTGTAAGCCGCAACCCACCACATTCAACACTAAACGACATTATTTCATAGATAAACCGCACTGGAATATAAGCCGCGGCTGTCCTCACAGTATTATGGGATATTTACACCAAAAGATATTAACCGTTAACACTTTATTTGACAGCTGCATCATACGACTGTCATAAGACCAAATGAAACACCATAAAGCTCTGAACCAAATGCCTGCAAAGCTTCATTGCTTCAAGAAGCTTCATTTGGTCATCACTGATCCCTTGGGGGAGACAGTCAACCTCTGCTGCCTTCTGCTGTCAACACTGTTGTTGTCCAACATGCCTCCTTGTATGCATTGCAGCGCTACAGATGTACAGTGCCCTCCATAATTATTGGCACCCCTGAAAAAGATGTTTTTTAGCTTCTAATATATATTTTTTTTTTATTCAAATAATTTGGGACCTTAATGGAAAAAAAGAGAAAAATCCAACCTTCATTACAAGTGCATTCATTTAGTGGGGAAAAAATCCCACATAAAGAAAAAATTATTTGACATCAAATAATGTGTGTCACAATTATTAGCACCCCTGGTGTTAATACTTTGTACAATCCCCTTTTGCCAACAAAACAAGGTCTGGGGACTGAGATGGCCATGGGAGGAGCTTGATTTTGTGTCTGGTGAACCATTTCTGTGTAGATTTGGCCATATGTATAGGGTCATTGTCTGTCTGAAAGACCCAGTGACGACCCATCTTCAGCTTTCGGGCAGGGGGGCAACATATTTTGATTTAAAATGTCCTGGTATTTCAAAGCATTCATGATGCCATGCACCCTAACAAGGTTCCCAGGGCCTTTGGAAGCGAAACAGCCCCACAGCATCACTGACCCACCTTCATACTTCACAGTGGGTATGAGGTGCCTTTCAGCATGCACATCTTTCGTGGCACGCCAGACCCCCTAGAGTGTTTGTTGACAAAAAGCTCAATCTTGGTCTCACACAAAAATACACACTGTCCCAGGCTTCAACTGGGACCGTGTGCTTTGGTCAGATGAGACCAAGATTGAGCTCAGATGCGACTTATAGTCCTAAAAATACAGTACATTTTTGTATGACCCGCAAACATACCGTATTTTTCGGACTATAAGTCTTTTTTATTTTTTTCATAGTTTGGCTGGGTGTGCGACTTATACTCCGGAGCGACTAATGTGTGAAATTATTAACAAATTATATCATTTCACATGTTATTTTGGTGTTTTGGAGTGACACTGATGGTTTGGTAAACTTGTTAGCATGTTCTTTATGCTATAGTTATCTGAATTTATTTTTATTTCAAATTGCCATTAAAGATGACATATCTGTTATATGTGTTGGATTTTATCAAGTAAATTTCCCCCAAAAATGTGACTTATACTCAGGTGCGATTTATGTTTTTTTTCCTCTTCGTTGGGCATTTTATGGCTGGTGCGACTTATAGTCCGAAAAATATGGTAAATCAAATGCATCGACTTAATATTTCTCACTAAATTAAAATTTCCATAAAATTTAAAAAATGTGACTATCTGATTTTCCCCCTTTTTACATTCAAAAGATAAAAAATATTTTAAAAATCATATAATAATATTTGCTGTTTTTTTCACATTTTTGAAAGAAAATGGCCTTTAGCTACCATCGATGGCGATAGACGTCCAATCCATTTTGACTGGGCGGACTCGCAGCGATTCATCAGCGATCGAACAATCGCTGCAAGTCCGCCCAGTCAAAATGGATTGGACGTCTATTGTCATCGATGGCAGCTAAAGGTCATTTTCTTGCAAAAATGTGAAAAACAGCAAATATTTTTGTTGTTGTTGTAATTATTACTATAATAATTGTTTATATTTTTTATCCTATGAATGTAAAAAGGGGGAAAATCAAATACTCAATTTTTTTTTAATTTTATGGAAATTTTAATTAGTGAGAAATATTAGGTCGATGCTATGCTAGCTTGTGCCGTATTGATTAATTAACAGCAAAAAAAAAATTGGGGGGAAATTTTAATTGGTGAGATATATTAAGTCGATGCTATACTAGCTTGTTCCGTGTTGATTAATTAACAGCAAAAAAAAAAAAAATCTGCACACTTAGATATCAAGAAAGGGGCTGCAACTTATTGTCCCACAGGCCGCAGGTTTGTGACCGATACACTAGATTTAATTGACAACTCCATGTTTTTCCCACACTTCTTACCTCGTTGGGAATTAGCCACTGGAGACGAGACGGATGAGGGAGGCCTTTGTTCACGTCCCCCTTGCAGTGACCCTCCTCCGTGTAGCCCAAATGGAAGCAGTCGGTGGCAACCACGTACTGTACACATATACATCTCTTGTTGATACAAAAAGACTAAATAATAGTTAGGGAGGATGAATGGGTGAATCACCTCCCACATGTGTCCAACTATTGGCGCATCGGCCCAGGAATGTTCGGCGTTGATTCCCATTTTGCCGTTTGGGTACGAAACGAGGGTGAAAGATTTGTCAAACCACCTGGGAGAAAAAGAGAAAATTGAGAAAAGACCCAGGCACGTCTCATCTTCAATGCCCTTGTTGATGGAAGGAGGTTTTCACTCAAAATCTCTCGATACATGGCCCCATTTATTCTTTCCTTTACACAGATCAGTCGTCCTGGTCCCTTTGTAGAAAAACAGCCCCAAAGAATGATGTTTCCACCCCCATGCTTCACAGTGAGTATGGTGTTCTTCGGATGCAATTCAGTATCCTTTCTCCTCCAAACATGAGAACCTGTGTTTCTACCAAAAAATTCTATTTTGGTTTCATCTGACCATAACACATTCTCCCAGTCCTCTTCTGGATCTTTCAAATGCTCTGTAGCGAACCGCGGACGGGCCTGGACATGTAGGCCTACTGGGTTCAGCAGGGGGACACGTCTGGCAGTGCAGGATTTGAGTCCCTGGCGGCGCATTATGTTGCTGATAGTAGCCTTTGTTACTGTGGTTCCAGCTCTCTGTAGGTCATTCATTAGTTCCCCCCGTGTGGTTCTGGGATATTTGCTCACCGTTCTTGTTATCATTTAGACGCCACGGGGTGATATCTTGCATGGAGCCCCAGATCGATGGTGATTATCAGTAGTCTTGTATGTTTTCCATTTTCTAATAATTGCTCCCACAGTTGATTTCTTTACACCAAGCACTTTACCTATTGCTGATTGAGTCTTCCCAGCCTGGTGAAGGTCTACAATTTTGTCTCTGGTGTTCTTCCACAGCTCTTTGGTCTTGGCCATAGTGGAGTTTGGAGTGTGACTGACTGAGATTGTGGACAGGTGTCTTTTATACCGATAATGAGGTAAACAGGTGCCATTGATACAGGTAACGAGTGGAACCTCGTTAGACCTCATTAGACAGAGTTAGACCTCTCTGACAGCCAGAAATCTTGCTTGTTTTTGAGTGACCAAATACTTATTTTCCATTCTAATTTGGAAATAAATTCTTTAAAAATCAAACAATGCCATTTTCTTTTTTTCCCCCCCACATTCTGTCCCTCAAGGTTGAGGTTTACCCATGTTGACAATTACAGGCCTCTCTAATCTTTTCAAGTAGGAGAACTTGCACAATTGGAAGTTGACTAAATACTTATTTGCCCCACTGTATATACACCACTTTGTATATATACAACGTGAATCTAGTAGAAGTTTTTATTGCATATCTGGAATGGGTGACAATAGTTAAATAAACCTTTGGCTCTCAAAGGCCAAAATAGTGCTAAATTCGTGAAATTAAATCTTGTATAATACTTGTATAATACTAGTACAACAGTAAGAAAGTAAAAATACGATAAATGAACTGAATTTTTTAAACCCTGAGTTTTGGCTCTCAAAGGCAAAACAATGCAACTATAATGAAATTATGAGTAATAATAATTGACCACAGCATCCTGTCTCTCTATTGGCCTCCCTCTCTGTGCACAAGCAGCAACACACACTTAGCCACTTAGCTTAGCTTGTGTGTACAGCACTTTTGAATAGGCTTGCCACTCTTCCTTTGAAATAAGGAATCGTTCCAAATTGGGAATTAAAAGTTGTGTTCCGTATTAAGCGAATACGGAATATATATACAGTACATATACACACACACACATAAAAATACATTTCTAAGCATTTTAGGAGTTTGCCGTGGCCGTCTGTAACTTTTCTGTAGCCAAAGTATTCCCATAACAGCGATTTTGTTTTCTTCAATGGGGCGGAAAACGGAGATTCACTTCCTCCAGCCATTGTGTAGCACAGCTGATTCACTGACACTGAGCAACAACCGGTGGGGGAAGGTTTAGCCTTACAGTTGCAAGCGAGGGATTTTTCCATACATTTTTGGGACATAAAAATTAGCTAATACCGTAGGGACGGTAAAACGGAAAATGTTTGCGGTTCTGAAACCGTGACGATTTTATACCACGGTATACCTTGAAACCGATAATCGGCACATGTCTACCGCATATATCTGTTTGATATTGGTATCGGAGTATTGTAGTTGGACAATATTGGGTAAATAATATCAGTTAAAAAGTAATCATGGGACAGCTCTAGAAAAATTATCAGACTTACCTGTCATAGCATTTTCCGTGCAGCAACGATTTGGCGTAAGCATCCAAAGACCTGCTCTTGGCCGCATCGTAACCTTGAGGCTCGTCGTCCAGCGCCAGGAAGAAGGCGGCCGACTCCACGGCGTCCAAGGAGGTTTTGTTCACTCCTTGGCTGAAGTATCTCACTCGAGCTTGAGCCCAAGGAACCCTAGCGATATTAAAACACAGTCAGTCTTGCGTCGTTGATCCTAACCAACGTTATAACATGTTTACCTATTTCCTGCCGTCAACGCTGCTAGTTTCACCTCCCCGGGCTGCGGCTCGGACGTATTGTTAAGAATCCGGCTGAACTGGGTCTCCAGTTCACTGGGTAAAAGGTGACGTCCTCCAGTATACAGCCACACTTTGAAGAAGCGACCTTTGTGGTACACCACCAAGTGCTTCCTGTCACTTAGGTGCTGCACATAATCTGCCAAACAAAACTAATTATGCTTTGATTTATGTTAAATTTCACTGTACGTATTAGCTTTTAAATTTCTGTACCCGTTTCAATGCCAGGGATGCGTGTGGTGTTGAACATCCTCTCCATTTGAGTGGAGCACATTGGAACCGTTCCTAAAGCCCTCATCTAAGCGGGCAAAAACACAAAACATAAAAGAAAAGTTAACCTGCTGTCTGCCATTGACCTCGCTAGATGCCCAATCCATTTGAACTGGGAGAGGCTGGCAGCGAATGATCGCTGCCAGCCCTCCCAGTCCAAATGGATTGGACGTCTATCACCGTCAATGGCAGCTAAATTGTGGGCTAGCTATTACCGGCGCAAGTTCCCCACGCTCCAGTTTACGTCTGTATTGCAACATGGCGTGTACCACATTGCCCGCCCGAGCCGCTTGCCGGTGCGTTGGCGTCACGTATAGCAGGTCCTTTGCACAAGAAACACATAAATATTATGGAATGCACAAAAAAAGGAAAATAATGGGGTAAAAATTAAGTATGTATTATGAGCTAGTTAAATAAAACTGAATTATTTGTTAAAACTGGGTACATTTACTATAGGTAACTCGGAGTTAACGCACAAATTAATGCAGCTAATTATTTTGTTCACGCATTGACAGCATAGCCACCAAAGAAGTTAGCCTTTTGTCCATTACATTTGAGTCTGTATTCAGAACAGATTCAACATGTAGTGTGTGCAACTTGTATACATGACTATTTTATATGAATAGTCCTTGGGTTAAAAACAAGTTCCGTTCCTACGCTGGCGACGTAAACTGAATTTCCGCGCAAGTCGGAATTAACCCTTTAAGTACCCAAAAATAACTACAGTATTGTACTTTTTTTTTAAATGGAGGATACACTGCCTTCTGGTGGCAGCATTGGATCTGGCTGGACTGTCGCCTGAGGAGCAGACCCTCGTCGAATTAAATAAGTACATAAATAGAAACGAAATACAAATGGAAACAACTTAACCATAAGTGTAATTCGGAACAACTAAATAAAATATTACTGGGGGAAAAAAATCAAAATTATGACTGACATGATGAAAAAAATGGAAAAACAAATTACTAAGTGAAATATACAAATTGAAAAATATATGTAAATTCTGCAAACTAAAACAAATGAACGTTTGCTATCTTGCCTAAATTGTTAGTGAACAATCTTACCATAATGTAGAAGTTACTGTTGACCATAAGTGGGCCTCTGCCTCTCAAGTAGATGTACTCCTCCCACCAATCACTGACCTACATCACATTTGCAGCCTTACCATTACATGTAAAAATACACAACAACATCATCATCTTTTGTGAATGGCTACAGTACTTACGTAATTGTTGGCCCACCAGGACTTGAGGATCAAGTATCTCTGAAGCTGGGCAGCCTTTGACTCTTTAAAATCATTAGCCAACATCTCCATTTGCTTATATCGCTCATCGTCCAACAGAGGACGGACCGATTCCAGGTACTGCACAACCAAAAACGCACAAAACAGGACCGTATATGAGCAGAAAAATCAGACAAGTAGTAAGTAAAAATTACATAGTGCACATTGCATGGGAGAAAGATTAACTTTACGACTACATTACTCGTTAAGAACATACAAATTCGTTCAACCAAAAGAGTCTACCAACCCTCCTAGTTCAAATTGATTGGACATCTATCACCGTAAATGACAGCCAATATGTTAAATTTGTAATATTGTACAGTGGCAATTGCTCCAAGACTGCAAGGGAACCTCAGCTTTCCCCAAAATGTCACAAAATAAGTGATCAAATCTACAGTCATGTGAAAAAATGAGGTCAACCTATGGAAGCCTGTGTGTTTTCTAACATATTTGGTCTTATGGATATTTAATATCAATTTTGACAATCTTGAGAGATTCAAGTAATAAAACTTAAATAATTAAAACTGAAAAAAAGAACACTTGCTTTGTCAAAAATGACTCGTGAAAAATTGAACCATAGACACCACCATCAGTTGACAAGACAGCTCCCATAAACATTGCGTCACGCAGGCAGAGCGTTTGGCTTTCACTGTGATAAACTCAAACACACGCTGCGTTCAAATGCCGGATTTAGGTGGAAAAATGACAAAGGTTTTACTGCATACAAGCAGGCAAGAGTGTCTCTAGTGATTTGGTCGGTGATTCAAGGTAATTATTACATTTTTCGCACCATGCATGCACTTTGAAACATTGTGAATACAATTAATTGAATGGAAAAAATTACCCTAACTTTAGCTTGAAATATTTACATAAAATGAATGACAACTGTCCGGTTTGTTTTCTGCTTTTAACCAAGAATCTAGACTATTTTATGCTCATATCTATAGAAATTCTGGGATTTAAGCATTTATTTACAAGAATTTTCAACTTAAATAGCTCCGCCATGTTGGAATACCGTAACTTTGGCTTGAAATATTTACGTAAAATGAATGATAACTGCCCGTTTTTTGCTTTTAACATTTAACAAAGAATCTAGACTGTTTTACGTTCATATCTATAGAAATTCCACGATTTAAGCATTTATTTACAAGAATTTTCCATTTAAAAACTGTTTCGTGACAGCTGCCATGTTGGATTACACAATACTGTAACTTTGGCTAGAAGTATTTACGTAAAATGAACGATAACTGCCAGTTTTTTTGTTTTTAACCAAGAATCTAAACTGTTTTACGTTCATATCTATAGAAATTCTACGATTTAAGCATTTACTTACAATAACTTTCAGCTTAAATAGCTCTTTGTTTCGTGACATCCGCCATGTTGGATTACAAAATAACGTAACTGTAGCTTGATATATTTACGTAAAATGAACGATAATGGCCAGTTTTTTCCTTTTAACCAAGAATCTAGACTGTTTTACGTTCATACCTATAGAAATTCCGTAATTTAAGCATTTATTTACAAAAATTTTCAACTTAAAAAGCTCTTTGTTTTGTGACAGCCGCCATGTTGGATTACACAATACTGTAACCTTGGCTTGAAATATTTACGCAAAATGAACGATAACGGCCCGTTTTTTGCCTTTACCCAAGAATTTAGACTGTTTTACATTCATATCTATAAAAATTCCACAATTTAGGCATTTATGTACAACAATTTCCAACTTAAAAAGCTCTTTGTTTTGTGACGGCCGCCATGTTGGATTACACAATACAGTAACTTTGGCTAGAAGTATTTACGTAAAATGAACGATAACTGCCAGTTTTTTGCTTTTAACCAAGAATCTAAACTGTTTTACGTTCATATCTATAGAAATTAATCGATTTAAGCATTTATTTACAAGAATTTACAACTTAAAAAGCTCTGTTTTGTGACAGCGGCCATGTTGGATTACACAATACTGTAACTTTTGCTTGAAATATTTACGTAAAATGAACGGTAATTGCCCGTTTTTTGCTTTTAACCAAAAATCTAGACTGTTTTACATTCATATATGTAGAAATTCCGCGATTGAAGCATTTATTTACAAGAATTTTCAACTTAAAAAGCTCTTTGTTTTGTGACGGCCGTCATGTTGGATTTTGTATCGCTACATAATAGCGGAATTCAACCTTAATAAATTGTGATTGTATATGGAAAAATGCTAATTTTGCTTTTGTGGAGTAAAATTAAGATAATTCTGCATCAGTATTACGTTTCTGATGTGAAAATTGAGTGATTTATTAACTGTTGAAAAAAAAAAACGTTGCTATTTTGGGCAAAAACATAAATGATATGTTATATTTTAATATTAATCCTGAAAATATAGGTGATTATCTTTGCATTTGGTGATTTTTGTCCATCTAGCATAAAATCTGAGAATTTTATAGCCATTTTAAGTTTTGTTGTACTTGTGTGAAAAAATAATCAGGATTTTATTAGGGAACAACTTTGTATTTTTTTTATTTTTTTTTTTATGTCGCTGCTCATGGAGACTCATATATGTCTAAGGGAGGTGCCTGTTTTGGTTTTAGGTTGCTAGCGACTTTGGTTTTGAAAATATTTTAGGGCCGTCAAAATTATCACGTTAAAGGGCGGTAATTCATTTTTTAAATTAATCACGTTAAAATGTTTGACGCAATTAACGCACATGCCCCGCTCAAACAGATTAAAATGACAGTACAGTGTAATGTCCGCTTGTTACTTGTTTTTTGGTGTTTGGCGCACTCTGCTGGCGCTTGGGTCCAACTGATTTTATGGGTTAGTACCATGAGTGAGCATGGTGTATAATTATTGACATCAACAATGGTGAGCTACCAGTTTATTTTTTGATTGAAAATTTTATAAATTTCAGTATAACAAAAACATTAGGAGGGGTTTTAATATAAAATTTCTATAACTTGTACTAACATTTATCTTTTAAGAACTACAAGTCTTTCTATCCATGGATCGCTATAAGAGAATGTTAATAATGCTAATGCCATTCCGTTGATTTATTGTTATAATAAAAAAAATACAGTTCTTATGTACTGTATGTTGAATGTATATATATCCGTCTTGTGTCTTATCTTTCCATTCCAACAATAATTTACAGAAAAATACGGCATATTTTATAGATGGTTTGAATTGTGATTAATTACGATTAATTAATTTTTAAGCTGTAATTAACTCGATTAAAAATTTTAATCGTTTGACAGCCCTAATTCTGATTTTAAGTTTTTGAAAATAGGCCCCTAGCCCCGTGTCCGGTCAACTGATCGTGAAGTCTATGATTGAGCTTTATTTCTGGTGTTTTTCTTTTATTAAATTGAAGTTGCTCGTGTTTGGAGACTTGACTTCTAGCACAACTAGTTTCTTTCCCTACTGGGCAGCAGGCGCAGCTGAGCCTCTGCACCATTACAAAGCAATCACAGGCAGACAGACTTTGTGCTTCCCTTCATTGAAAGACCAGCATCTGCCATTGATATTACAAATATAGTCGTAGTGTTTTTTTTAGACTCGCAACCTCTCTGTTCTAACAAAATGATGAGTTTTTTCACATACGTATAAAACATTTTTGTCACTTAAAAGTAATGACTACCAACCCTTTGAATGGTGTCTTCAACCCTGGGCACAGGCAGTCTGGGCAAGGATGCCTGGAAGCTGTAAAGAAGCGGTCTGCGCCCTGAAAACATCTTCACCAGACTCTTGCAGCAAACAAAAATTAGAAGTCAAAATAAATCAAGATGAAAACTTTTTCTGAGATTCATCACGCGTACCAGCCAGACTTTAGTAGACGCGCTCATCTTGCCATGGGACTCGAAGATCCAGCCGTGGTAGGAGAGCAGAGCTTTGAGGGTGTACCTGAGCAGGTAGATGAGGAAGAGCCAGAGCGCGCTGGCGAACGCCACTGAGCTCAGCACCGCGCGGGTCTGCACTGATAGATATCCTCTACTCACAAAAGGCACAACACTTCACTCGTTACACGTTTCGCACACAGACAGGGTCAATCAAATGATCAGGTGCTGGCCGGACACGTCATTAGGTTGCAAAGAGATGTACCTAATGAAGTGTTCAGTGTGTTTGGATCAGAATTTCCCAAACAAATCCAGCATAAATGGACGTCAAAACTATTTTAACTAGGATGAGCTGTTAACAAGCCATGATTGTTTAGATATTTTTACATTCTGATAATCATCACCACAATCACAGAAAAACATTTAATAGTTTTAGTCTTAGTAAATAAATTGTAATTGAGGTCTATGTATTATTTGGTCAAAAAAATCAATCTGGGGAGCCAAGAAAGTTTTGGTCAAGGTTTTATTAATTTATTTACAGAATATGTTCTTTGAAAAAGGAAACAGGAGAAGAAGAGTAACATTAATTTAATGTACTTGTGTATGTGTAATTTGTGTGTTTGTAATTTTTTTTACCTGTATTATTAACCCTTAAATACCTGCAACATGAAGCAATTATCAGAGAATCCCCAAATTTGAAAAATAAGGTCCTAATGAAACCTTTTTTTCAAATTTGTAAAAACAAAAGTCAAAATGAATATGTGTAATAAGCGCTCTGATATCTATAACCCTTGCTAAATCCTGTTTGTTTTTCTCATGGAACCTGCAGATGCATGTGTTGACTTGCATCCATCATTTTTTTTTCCCAAAAAGAATTGTCAAAATTCTGAATTAGTCTCAAAATCATGAAATTTTAGGTGTATCAAATGTGATACGTTTGGCAATAAAGGGTTAATTTTCCTAAATTATTTATTGCTAAACTCAATAACCATAATTAAAAATGAATTAATATCCACCTATGAATGTTTTAATTAGGACAATATTGGTATTTGTAATATTTTACGCTAATAAGATAAGTTACTAATATTATTATGTCAAAGGTGGTAATATACAATAAATAGTAATACTGTAATTATTATGTAATAACAGTGCTTAAAAACTAATTATTGTATTTTTGGACTATAATTTGCACCTGAGTATGAATGGCACCAGCCAAAAAATGCGCATTGAAGAGGAAATGTGTAAGTCGCATTTTGGGGGGAAATTTATTTAATAAAATCCAACACCAAGAACAGACATATTTTGAAAGGTGAGTTTTCTGCTGCATATTCTGCAACTTGGATCTTGTAATCTGCAGTATAAGATTTTGTTTTAGGTGCCATTCTGTTCAGCCCTTCTCAGTTGTTACTTCGTTTTTATTTGTTTTTACTGCCAATGTTGAAACACAGGCCTTGAGCGCCCTCTTGCGGAAAAGTGTGAAAATAAATGTAAAAATACTGTGCTGGCGATGTAACCCAAATTTCCGCGTCAATCAGAATTAACCGTTTTAGTTTTAACTAGGGCTGTCAAAAGACTGAAATTTTTAATCGAGTTAATTACAGCTTAAAAATTAATTAATCGGAATTAATCGCAATTTAAACCATCTATAAAATTTGCCACATTTTTCTGTAAATTATTGTTGGAATGGAAAGATAAGACAAGACGGATATATACATTCAACATACGGTACATAAGTACTGTATTTGTTTATTCTAACAATAAATCAACAAGATGGCATTAACATTATTAATTCTCTTAAAGTGATCCATGGATAGAAAGACTTGTAGTTCTTAATGGATAAATGTTAGTACACGTTATAGAAATGTTATATTAAAACCCCTCTTAATGTTTTCGTTTTATTAAAATTTGTAAAATTTTCATTCAAAAAATAAAACTAGTAGCTCGCCATTGTTGATGTCAATAATTACACCATGCTCACTCATGGTACTAACCCATAAAATCAGTTGGACCCAAGCGAAAGCAGAGGGCGCCAAACACCAAAAAACAAGTAACAAGCGGACATTACACTGTACTGTCATTTTAAAGTGTTTGAGCGGGGCATGTGCGTTAATTGCGTCAAATATTTTAACGTGATTAATTTGAAAAATTAATTACCGCCCGTTAACGCGATAATTTTGACAGCCCTAGTTTTAACTATTCAACTGGTTTGTTTGCAAGTACTGTATTGTATCTTGTTTAATGATGTGGATACACTGCCCTCTGGTGGCAACATTGGGACTGGCTGGACTCTTGCCTTCTATTAACTGAGAAGCACACTCATCTGACATAGCTAAAGGACAGCTGCACTCTGGTTTGTCCCACATCAGCCTCTAAATTGTTTCAGCTAATATGTTTTGTATGCATTTGTAATTAAGTTTAGAGCTACAGTTTGTGGAGTTATCTGTGAACAATTTGCTATGAGAATTGTAAATACCTTACCATCCGTAGCTTTTAAGCTAACTTTTTTTTTTTTTTTTTTGTTAGGCAAATTAGGCTAATTTAACCAACAAAATTTACGTATTGATCAGATTGACGTTGAAACATCAGTTGTTTTGAGTCAAGTGTTTTAATGTTAAAATGTGTGCTGTTTTGAACATAAGTACATATGTGTGTTACAGCTTTACAAAATAAATTATCAAAAGTGTTGGCAGTAAAAAGCTTCAAAAACATCAATTTCCATGTTTGCTGTCAGTCAAGCTGAACAACCTCATGTTTAGTGAGGACAGAACAATCAATAAAATGAAGTAGAGAAAAATACTGTATACCGATGAGTAGTCGTGCGTCGAGGGGACGTCGTCCGCTGCCACCGAGCGCGGAGTGAGGTACAATAAGGTGTTTATGCGACTAAAAAAAAAATGACTGGAGACAAAATGGTGGACGAGACTACGGACGAGACTACGGCGACGTAAAGTCAAAATCACCTAAGTCGGTTACGTCATAACCCGTCATAACCTGTAATAATATGTTAGTAATTTCACACATTTCACCAGCCACACTAAAAAAACACTGCAACTTATAGTTCGAAAAATACGGTAATATAGAACTTTGGTTTAATGGTGGTGGTCTTAGAAGCAGTAGCAGTCCTTTTGATTATTATATGTATAATTTTCTTTATTTACCTGCCGAATTAACCTCCAACTAATTGTGGATGCTGATCTGGTCCATTTGTGAAATTCTGGTCCATCTTCATGTACAGTAGTAGTGCTTTCTGACCTGAGCGGCATGTTTTCCTGGATGGCGCGCATCACACCGAGTGACGGATCCACGCCCGTGTACAAACTGCTCATCATGACGATAACCACAATCAGCCAACTAGAAGGACTCGCCGGGTAGACGCCGGCCAACACACCATTCTGGTACACACACAAAAAAAATACAGCGGTAGTGCATTGTTGTTTTTGTCAATAATCACAAGAAACGTGGCTTGGGAGTCTAGAACATAACGAGATGCATGCCAGTTTTGGGTAAACCTCAACCATGAGAGATAGAATGTTAAAAAAAAATAAAAACAGAAAATCACATTGCTTGATTTTTATAGAATTTATTTCCAAATTAGAGTGGAAGATAAGTATTTGGTCACTACAAACAAGCAAGATTTCTGGCTGTCTAAGAGGTCTAACTTCTTCAAACAAGGTCTAACGAGGCTCCACTCGTTAGCTGTATTAATGGCACCTGTTTTAACTATCGGTATAAAAGACACCTGTCCACAAGCTCAGTCAGTCAGTCACACTCCAAACTCCACTATGGCCAAGACCAAAGAGCTGTTGAAGGACCCCAGAGACAAAATTGTAGACCTGCACCAGGCTTGGAAGACTGAATCTGCAATAGGTAACACGCTTGGTGTAAAGAAATCAACTGTGGGAGCAATTATTAGGAAATGAAAGACATACAAGACCACTGATAATCTCCCTCGATCTGGGGCTCCATGCAACATCTCACCCCGTGGTGTCAAAATAATAACAAGAACGGTGAGCAAAAATCCCAGAACCACACGAGGGGACCTAGTGAATGACCTACAGAGACCTGGGACCACAGTAACAAAGGCTACTATCAGTAACACAATGCGCCGCCAGGGACTCAAATCCTGCACTGCCAGACGTGTTCCCCTGCTGAAGAAAGTACACGTCGAGACCCGTCGGCGGTTCGGTAGAGAGCATTTGGATGATCCAGAAGAGGACTGGGAGAATATGTTATGATCAGATGAAAGCAAAAATAGAACTTTTTGGTAGAAACACAGGTTCTTGTGTTTGGAGGAGAAAGAATACTGAATTGCATCCGAAGAACACCATACCCACTGTGAAGCATGGGGGTGGAAACATCATGTTTGGGGCCATTTTTCTGCAAAGGGACCAGGAAGACTGATCTGTGTAAAGGAAAGAATGAATGGGGCCATCTATCGAGAGAGTTTGAGTGAAAATCTCCTTCCATCAGCAAGGGCATTGAAGATGAGACGTGGCTGGGTCTTCCAGCATGGCAATGATCCTAAAAACACAGCCAGGGCAACAAAGGAGTGCCTTCGTAAGAAGCATTTCAAGGTCCTGGAGTGGCCTAGCCAGTCTCCAGATCTCAACCCCATAGAAAATCTGTGGAGGGAGTTGAAAGTCCGCGTTGCCCAACGACAGCCCCAAAACATCACAGCTCTAGAGGAGATCTGCATGGAGGAAAGGGCCAAAATACCAGCAACAGTGTGTAAAAGCTTGTGAAGAGTTACAGAAAACGTTTAGCCTCCGTTATTGCCAACAAAGGGTACACACAAACTATTGAGATTAACTTTTGGTATTGAACAAATACTTATTTTCCACCATGATTTGCAAATAAATTCTTTAAGAATCAATTTGATTTTCAGTTGGGTTTTTTTCTACATTCTGTCTCTCATGGTTGAGGTTTACCCATGTTGACAATACAGGCCTCTGTAATATTTTCAAGTGGGAGAACTTGCACAATTAGTGGTTGACTAAATACTTATTTGCCCCACTGTAACTTGTCGCGTTTGCATAGCATTTGCGTTAGTATTAGCATCAAATTTAATGTGACGACGCTTCTCTTAAACCAGGTGTGTCCAAACTACTCCACATAGGGCCGTAGTGGGTGCTGGATTTCTTTTCAACAAAACAAGACGACACCTTATCACCAATCTGGGGTCTTACAAGAGTAATCAGTTGACTGAAGTCAGGTGCTGCTTGTTTTAGCAGAAACTTCATTGGTTGTACTGTCTGCGCTCGATTAGTAGGAACAAAAACCAGGACCCACAGGGGCCATTGAGCACAGGTTTGGACACCACTGTCTTAAATGCTGGGACAACTCGTGGCTTCTAGGTGGTTTTAATTGAAAATAATGTACTTTCCTGCTGAGTGTGTATTTTCATCACAAAGTTGGCGTTGTCCTTGTAGATGCTACATAATGTACTCGTCTATGTTCATTCTAGAGATGTCCCGATCGATCGGGTCCGATCACGTAATTTTCAAAGTATCGGAATCGGAAAAAAATATATATATATATCGACCATGCCTTTTTTAAATATACATATATATTTTAATTAAATCGTTTTCTAATTGTATTTAACATTACAGACATAATATGCCACACTCATCCAGAGTCTTTAGTTTAGGCTTAAGGTAGGGTTATCAAATTTATCCCGATAACGGCGGTAATTAATTTTTTAAAAAATGTATCACGTTAAAATATTTAACGCAATTAATGCATGCGCTGCACGACCCACTCACGCATTGTCGCGCTCAATCTGTAATGGCGCCGTTTCACCTATATAGAGAGATAAAAGGCAGCGTAAAATGAGTAGAGTGAATTTTGGCAGCCTTTGGAGCCTTTTTTTAATTGGCTAAAGCCTTACAATCCCTTTCCCTACGATTAGAAACGTCATGGGAAGCAATGTGGGGAAGCAAGGTAGCAATTGATATTTTTCTTAACACCTTATGTTATTTCCCATCCCAGAGAAGATATATCAATTGGTAGCACTACGCACAGTCATGGTTCCACTTCCCATCATGCATTTGGGCATGGCTACAGTATCATTTACTGAAAGCTCAACAAATACACTAGATGGCAATATTTAGTCACAATATACAAAGTCACAAGTCTTTCTATCCGTGGATCCCTCTCACAGAAAGAATGTTAATAATGTAAATGCCATCTTGAGGATTTATTGTCATAATAAACAAATACAGTACTTATGTACTGTATGTTGAATGTATATATTCGTCCGAGTTTTATTCATTTTTTTCTTAATGCATTGCCAAAATGTATACGATCGGGAAAAATTATCGGGAATGATTGGAATTGAATCGGGAGCAAAAAAAAGCAATCGGATCGGGAAACATCTGGATCGGCAGATACTCAATCTAAAACGATCGGATCGGGAGCAAAAAAACATGATCGGAACAACCCTAGTTCATTCAGAAATTGTTGGAAACTTTTTTTTTTAGTAACTGTCGACTAAAACTAGACGAAATTTGTATGAGATTTCATCAACTAAAACTAAACGAAGACGATCAGATTTTGAAATGATGAAAATATGACTAAGACTAGTAAGTACAGGTATTTTCGACCAAAAGACTAAGACAAAAATTTAAAGGACGGCCAAAAACAACTTCATCGGCGGTGTCACCTTGAATACTATGGCTCTCTTCTTCAGTGCCGTCAATCCAGCCTGGAAGATGTTGGTGATGACCTCCTGGCTTAGTTTGAGGTCTACACCTTCCGGACGCACGGTGAACTGGAAGCCCACCGCCTGATGGGCCTCAGCCATCGCTTACAATCACTGTCAATCACACAATTCAGCATATTTAACACAACACACAATCGCTGAAAGCGAATAATCGCTGATTAGAATTTGTACTGGTCATTAGTTTATCACTAGTAGACGTCCAATTCATTTGAACAGGAGATTGGACGTCTATCAGTGTCACTAAAACATAATCATACTTTGCAATCTCTGACTTTTTAGGCATCACACAACTACAGTCACCAAACTAGGTGAAAGGGCAACAACCAGATATAGTAGGACGCGTCTGACAGCAGGCCACGCATGCGTGCTAGTGTAAATAAACAGAACTCAAAAATTTATATCACCAGTATACTTTGTATATCATGTATAATCATATGTCAGCTGGGACTACACATAAATGACAAAACTCAAGAGTTTTCATTTACCTTAGCTTGACTGAAGAAGGAAAAACACTCGTGACTCTTTGCAGTTAAGCTTTCCGTCCTCTGTACTCAGCTTTGTGCCCTTCAAGTGCTTCTTCGCTCAGGTGGCGACTCACAGCTGCAGTCGCTCCCTCCTTTTTTCCCTGCGTGTCATGTACTGTAACAGGACACCAAGCAAAGTCAGAGGCCTTCACCTCACGTGTGTTCGGCTGTCAAAGCACTTGCCTGCCTGTCGCTAACCGAAAAATGATTTATCGCGTAATGTAATATACAATAACCTGTTAGCCATATACAGTACACAGTGGAGAAGATAGAAATAAACATGATGAGGTACTGAGATACAATTGCGGAAGGGGCCGTGTAATACAAAAATGTTAGAAACAAATAGCAAGGGAAGCACATTGCTCAGAAATAAAGAATATTACTGTTCCAATTGTTTCATCAATTGCTAGTTATGGTATTTGCTAACACTTTATTTGACAGTGGTGCCATACGACTGTCATTACACAATCATAATTATGACATGTCTCTGTCCTGAGCATTCATGAATGCTTATAACAGATGTCATTAAGTGTTATCTGGCAAATGATCTCACTTTTGAATGGATGCAAAAGATCCATGATGGACAAAAATTGAGTTAGTGACAATTTGCCAAATGACAATTAATGACATAAGCATTCAGTAATGTCCATGATAGTGTCATGTCATAATTTTGATGATGACAGTCTTATGACACCGCTGTCATTAAAGTGTTACCTAAAAAAATCAACAAATAAGCCGCACTGGACTATAAGCCACAGGTATCAAAATGAAGGAAAAAAGTAGCGGCTTATAGTCCGAAAATTACGGGACTTACCTTCTTTTTATGGCTGGGTTGAAACAAAAATGGTTGCGCGGTGTCTGTAAACGGGGGTCTCCAGGGTAAAACGGATGAATTAAACATAGTTCGGGGGCTTAATCCGCCATGAAACTTGTATGGCAGCACAAAGACGTATTGTACGATCAAACACAACAGTTCTTTTGGCTTAAAATACATCAGTTTATTTTAAAGAGGGGTGCAAGAGCAGAAACTTCCTTTTTAGTCTGTTTTTCGGCCACATATTAGTATACAGTCGGAAAGAGGCACAAACTGAAATCAAAATGATTCCCATTACATATTAATATTACATACATAAAATCATTATGTTTGTGAATGTAAATAAAATTATTCGCTTGCTGAGACACGATGGTAAGCTCACAAATGAGTTGTTTTAACAGACCTCACAAAAGCATAACATTATTTACAGAAATACATAAGTATTAGTAAATTTGTTCTCACATAATTCCTGTGCAGTCTCCACGGCTGTGCAGAAGTGAATAGCTGCTTCAACACATCACTCTTTCCTGGTATGTGTAATTGGCAGAAAAGCAATGTAATGAAACGGGCACCAGGGTGACACAAAAACTATGTTAGTGAGTCTAGGGATGGGAATTGATAGGATTTTTACGATTCCGATTCCATTATCGATATTGCTTAACGATTCGATTCTTTATCGATTCTCTTATCGATTCTAATTTGGGGGAAAAGAACAAACGTTTTGATTGGCATCGAGTTTGTTTATTCAGAAGTCACAACCTTACAAACTCACAACGAGATCAAAAGAGGCCCAAAGCCTCAATGTTAACTGTGGCAATAAGTGGCAAATACACAAGAATGTGTAACATTTTACTGAAACATTTATCTAATAGAAATAAAAAACATTGGTATATATTGGCAGATAGGTTTTTGTTCTGCCTTTGGCAATATGTGTTAAAGCAGGGGTCCCCAAACTTTTTCCTGTGAGGGCCACATAACTTTTCCCTTCTCTGATGAGGGGCCGGGGTCAGTTTGTTACAGAAAAAGTGTGACGATTGCAGAAGTGCATAAATGTAAAAAATTATTGTTTTTCAGAAAGCCACAATCAAATAACCCTTTCTGGATTCTTTATAATAATAATAATAATAATTAATAATAAAAACACTATTAATTAAATAGATAATAACCAAATAACCCTCTCTGAATTCTTCAAGGAAAAGGCCAGAAAATAAATAACACGATTGAGAAAAAAAAAAAAAAAAAATCAAAATGGCCGGACCAAATGTGGAGGCGGGCCGTATTTGGGCCGCGGGCCGCAGTTTGAGTACTCCTGGAGCGCACATACACCCAAAGAAGAAATGCCGCATCCAAGTGAGTGAGAGAGGGAAACACTTCTACGAGCCTATGTTCTTTGTTAATGTTAATATCTACAGAGGCAACGCCTGTATGTATCATCTTTTGTGTTGTTGTTGTGTTTCCACTCGCGATCGGACACTTAAATCCAGTTGTGTAGTGGTTTGAACGATGTGCTAATGCTAGCGAACGAATGCTAACCATACTGTTATTAGCAGCTAATCATCGCTGATTTACGTTGATGCAAACCTGTTTGTTATTGGGGACGAAATTGATTTGTTTCATTTCTATTCTTAGTTTCACTCTTCAAGTGATGGTTGAATAAAGTCAGCAAATTATACCAACGTCTTCTGCATCGTCATTTGGGAGTTTAGCTAGCTGTATAGCCGGGACTTTTTTTTTTTTTTTATAGCCAGGACTGAGCCTTATCCTCTCTGTGAGGACAGCGTAATCGTATTCCCTCCCGATGCAGTTATCTCCACCTTGCAATGACTGCAAGTCGCTTTGTTGTAATTTTTCCTCGTGAAGTGAAGACACACTTTCGAGCGTTTGAACTTACGTGCTGTCATTGTTATGTTTATGGCTGCAATGCTCGTGCTTACCCGTCGTAACCTTTCATTTTCACACTCTTTCCTGGTGAAGTGTAGTCAAACTTTGGAGCGAGTGGTTCTTGGCGCGATGCTATTTTGTTGCGTCTGGACAACAACTTACGCGTCTTTAGGAATCGTTAAAGGGATCGTTAAGGCTTTTTCATTGTGATGTCGAGGCCTCGAAACACTCGGAACCGGTTCCGAATTGGAATCAGATTTCGATTCCCATCCCTATTAGTGACAATAAGAAAACCTTTATGATGTGCAAAGGACCACTAGGCATGACAAGTTCAAAAAAGCAGCATTTATTACATTTGTTAATTTAACCCTTCAATGCCAGAATTTACATTCAATAAATATATATGAAAAATAATTAGGCAAATAACTTTATGTTGAAGTAATTTAGTGTTAAAAGAAAAAAGTAAATTTTTTCAAAAAATTATCAGTGCAGTATCGGTACGTTGTCAACCGTTACTACAAGACTAATCAAAAGTGAAGGTAAAAGACAGCTTCATAGCATATGGCGATGGGCAGAGGAGTCAGAACCTTCATGGAGAGACTTTGGACATCTATGCTTACGACACTGTTGTGCTCCACACTTGGCATCACCACTTGATCGCCCAGCAGCATCCCTTGGCCCGCTAATGCCACTTTTCGCACACTGTGCGCCTGTGTAAAGGAAGTACAGAGACCACTAAATGTTCCTTATGGTGCATCCGCCAGGGGCAGTATAATATTTCGATATACTAAAGCAAAAAAAGACAACTTTCAACCAAGCTACAAAAGAATTAGTTGTTTTTTGTAAATTGAGTATTGTTGAATACTCTGTCTGCAAGTAGGGTTGTTCCGATCATGTTTTTTTGCTCCCGATCGTTTTAGTTTGAGTATCTGCCGATCCCAATATTTCGCGATCTGATTGCTTTTTTTTTTTGTGCTCCCGATTCAATTCCAATTAATTAATTTTTCCTGATCATATACATTTTGGCAATGCATTAAGAAAAAAATGAATAAAACTCGGACGAATATACACATTCAACATACAGTACATAAGTACTGTATTTGTTTATTATGACAATAAATCCTCAAGATGGCATTTACATTGTTAACATTCTTTCTGCGAGAGGGATCCACGGATAGAAAGATTTATAATTCTTAAAGGATAAATGTGACTTTGTATATTGTGACTAAATATTGCCATCGAGTGTAATTGTTGAGCTTTCAGTAAATGATACTGCAGCCATTTAACTCATTTGCTCCCGGAACCGTATAAATACGTTCTATTTCCAAATGCTTCAGTGTCCCGATTACGTATTTATACGTCTTTTGCGTTTTTTTGTACAAGAAGCATCTAGAGCTTTCGATCTATCGCCAAAAAAAAAACAAGCCTCAAAACACATTTTAAAGCAATAAAACTGGCCACTGGAGGGCAGTAGCGCATTTGTTAAGAGCCCACAACTCAATACAAACAGTACAACTTTATTAGGGAAGCTAGCAGAGCCCCTCCGCAGCATGCTGCTCACGTCCCACGCACGCTCGAGGGTCCTGCGCGGAAACGCGCACGGCCAAACCAGTTCCCCCCCAGGAACATAAGTTCCCCTGGTGAACGAGACAGTGGTCACCACAAAAAAAGACTTTAAAAAAAATCCATCTTTACGAGACAGTCGGCAATGAGGGAAAAGTTTAACCGCTGTCGCAGCCACCAAACGTCATCTCTCAGTTAGGTAAGTGTGAATAAATTGTTACTTTGCTATGAAAAGCTCTATTTGGCTGGTTGTTCATGTTATTTTGTAAAAGGAAAACATTATTCAGATGTTTGGGATGTCACTGAAGCAAAAAATAGCCGTGTTAAAGTCCAAATTATGTTTGAAATTTTTGCGTTTACAAAAAGCTCATTTTCTCCGTTTTTTCATCAGAAATTGGAAAAATGCTCAAACTAAGCTATTTTCTAATGCTGATTTCTAAAGAATGAAATAACGTATGAACTTACTTTTTTTTCTGCTGAAAGAAGAGAGTCTAATCTTTCTTTTGGTGGGTTCCATGTTTATATAGCAATAGAACAGAATTTTTTGAGGGCCGTGCAAAATCAGTCAAAATCCAGTAAAATGGCCGGGAGCGAAGGGCCTTGCTCCGGTGAAAATGGCTGGGAGTGAATGAGTTAACTTCTGCCCAAATGCATGATAGGAAGTGCAACCATGACTGTGCGTAGGGGCACCAATTGAAATTATATGTCTTCTCTGCGTTGGGAAAGAACATAGGGTGTTAAGAGAATGATCAACTACTACCTTTCTTCCTCACATTGCCTCCCACGTAATTTTTAATTGCTGAGAGAGGTATTGTCATCACCTTATCGTGGTGGAGGGGTTTGCGTGTCTCAATGATCCTAGGAGCTATGTTGTCTGGGGCTTCAAGCCCCTGGTAGGGTCACCCATGGCAAACAGGTCCTAGGTGAGAGGCCAGACAAAGTATGGCTCAAAAAGACCCCTTATGATGAGCAACATTAATGAACCTCAGTTTCCCTTGCCCGGACGCGGGTTACCGGGGCCCCCCTCTGGAGCCAGGCCTGGAGGTGGGGCTCGAAGGCAAGCGTCTGGTGGCCGGGCCTGTCCCCATGGGGCCTGGCCGGGCTCAGCCCGAAAAGGCAACGTGGGTTCCCCTTCCCATGGGCTCACCACCTGTGGGAGGGGCCAAAGGGGTCGGGTGCGTAGGGAGTTGGGCGGCAGCCAAAGGTGGGGGCCTTGGCGGTCCGACCCCCAGCTGCTGAAGCTAACTCTTGGGACATGGAATGTCACCTCTCTGGCAGGGAAGGAGCCTGAGCTGGTGTGTGAGGCAGAGAAGTTCCGACTAGATATAGTCGGACTCTCCTCCACACACAGCTTGGGTTCTGGTACCAATCCTCTCGAGAGGGGTTGGACTCTCTTCCACTCTGGAGTTGCCCATGGTGAGAGGCGCCGGGCAGGTGTGGGCATACTTATTGCCCCCCGGCTTAGCGCCTGTACGTTGGGGTTTACCCCGGTAGACGAGAGGGTAGCCTCCCTCCGCCTTCGGGTGGGGGGACGGGTTCTAACTGTTGTTTGCGCTTATGCACCGAACAGCAGTTCAGAATACCCACCCTTTTTGGAGTCCTTGGAGGGTGTGCTAGAGAGCGCCCCCTCTGGGGACTCCCTCGTTCTACTGGGGGACTTCAACGCTCACGTGGGCAATGACAGTGAGACCTGGAGGGGCGTGATTGGGAGGAACGGCCCCCCCCGATCAGAACCCGAGTGGTGTTCTGTTCTTGGACTTCTGTGCTCGTCACGGTTTGTCTATAACGAACACCATGTTCAAACATAGGGGTGTCCATATGTGCACTTGGCACCAGGACACCCTAGGCCGCAGTTCGATGATCGACTTCGTAATCATGTCATCGGACTTGCGGCCGCATGTTTTGGACACTCGGGTGAAGAAAGGGGCGGAGCTGTCAACTGATCACCACCTGGTGGTGTGTTGGCTCCGATGGCGGGGGAAGATGCTGGCCAGACCTGGCAGGCCCAAACGTATTGTGAGGGTCTGCTGGGAACGTCTGGGAGAATCCCCTGTCAGAAAGAGTTTCAACACCCACCTCCGGCAGAACTTCTCCCTTGTCCCGGGGGAGGTGGGGGACATTGAGTCCGAGTGGGCCATGTTCCGCACCTCCATTGTTGAGGCGGCCGATCAGAGCTGTGGCCGTAAGGTGGTTGGTGCCTGTCGTGGCGGCAATCCCCGAACCCGCTGGTGGACACCAGCAGTAAGGGATGCCGTCAAGCTGAAGAAGGAGGCCTATCGGGCCTTTTTGGCCTGTGGGACTCCGGAGGCAGCTGACAGGTACCGGCTGGCCAAGCGGACTGCGGCCTCGGCAGTCGCCGAGGCAAAAACTCGGACATGGGAGGAGTTCGGTGAGGCCATGGAAAATGACTTCCGGACGGCTTCGAGGAAATTCTGGTCCACCATCCGGCGTCTGAGGAGAGGAAAGCAGTGCACTATTAACACTGTGTATAGTGAAGATGGTGTACTGCTGACCTCGACTCGGGACGTCGTGAGTCGGTGGGGAGAATACTTCGAAGCCCTCCTCAATTCCACCGACACGCCTTCCTTTGAGGAAGCAGAGTCTGGGGACTCTGAGGTGGGCTCTTCGATCTCTGGGGTTGAAGTCACTGAGGCGGTTGGCAAGCTCCTCGGTGGCAAGGCCCCGGGCGTGGATGAGATCCGCCCGGAGTTCCTAAAGGCTCTGGATGTTGTAGGGCTGTCATGGCTGACACGCCTCTACAACATCGCGTGGACATCGGGGACAGTGCCTCTGGATTGGCAGACCGGGGTGGTGGTCCCCCTTTTTAAAAAGGGGGACCGGAGGGTGTGTTCCAATTATAGAGAAATCACACTCCTCAGCCTCCACGGTAAAGTCTATTCAGGGGTGCTGGAGAGGAGGGTCCGTCGGGAAGTCGAATCTCGGATTCAGGAGGAGCAGTGTGGTTTTCGTCCCGGCCGTGGAACAGTGGACCAGCTCTACACCCTCAGCAGGGTCCTCGAGGGTGCATGGGAGTTCGCCCAACCAGTCTACATGTGTTTTGTGGATTTGGAGAAGGCGTTCGACCGTGTGCCTAGGGGAATCCTGTGGAGGGTGCTCCGGGAGTACGGGTTACCGAGCCCCTTGGTAAGGGTTGTTCGGTCCCTGTACGACCGGTGTCAGAGTCTAGTCCGCATTGCCGGCAGTAAGTCGAATTCGTTCCCAGTGAGGGTTGGACTCCGCCAAGGCTGCCCTTTGTCACCGATTTTGTTCATAATTTTTATGGACAGAATTTCTAGGCGCAGCCGAAGCATTGAGGGGGTCCGGTTTGGTGACCTCAGCATTGAATCTCTGCTTTTTGCAGATGATTTAGTGCTGTTGGCTTCATCAAGCCGTGACCTCCAACTCTCACTGGAGCGGTTCACAGCTGAGTGTGAAGCGGTTGGGATGAAGATCAGCACCTCCAAATCCGAGACCATGGTCCTCAGTCGGAAAAGGGTGGAGTGCCCTCTCCGGGTCGGGGATGAGATCCTGCCCCAAGTGGAGGAGTTCAAGTATCTTGGGGTCTTGTTCACGAGTGACGGTAGGAGGGAGCGGGAGATCGACAGGCGAATCGGTGCGGCGTCTGCAGTAATGCGGACTCTGCACAGACAGTGGTGAAGAAGGAGCTGAGCCGAAAGGCAAAGCTCTCGATTTACCAGTCGATCTACGTTCCTACCCTCACCTATGGTCACGAGCTTTGGGTCGTGACCGAAAGAACAAGATCCCGGATACAAGTGGCCGAAATGAGTTTCCTCCGCAGGGTGTCCGGGCTCTCCCTTAGAGATAGGGTGAGAAGCTCGGTCATCCGGGAGGGACTCGGCGTCGAGCCGCTACTCCTCCGCGTAGAGAGGAGCCAGCTGAGGTGGCTCGGGCATCTGGTTCGGATGCCTCCCGGACGCCTCCCTGGAGAGGTGTTCTGGGCATGTCCCACCGGCGGGAGGCCCCGGGGACGACCCAGGACACGCTGGAGAGACTATGTCTCTCGGCTGGCCTGGGAACGCCTTGGGATCCCGCCGGAGGAGGTGGTTGAAGTGGCTGGGGAGAGGGAAGTCTGGGCTTCCCTGTTAAAGCTGCTGCCCCCGCGACCCGACCCCGGAACAAGCGGAAGATAATGGATGGATGGATGGTATTGTAAGGCTTTAGCCATATAAAAAATGGCTCCAAAGGCTGTCAAAATTCTCTCTACTCATTATACGCCGCCTTTTAGCGCTATCTATAGATAAAACGGCATCTTTATAGATTGAACGCGACAATGCGTGAGTGGGTCGTGCAGCGCATGCGTTATTTAACGTGATTAATTCGAAAAAATTAATTACCGCCGTTAACGCAACAAATTTGATAACCCTACTTTAAGCCAAAACTACTCTAGATGAGTGTAAGACATTTTGTCTGTAACGTTAAAAACAATTAGAAAACGATTTAAATAAAACAAATATATATATATATATTTGAAAAAGGCATATCCGATATTTTATTGCCGATTCCGATATTTTGAAAATGACGTGATCGGACCCGATCGATCGGGATGCCGATCGATTGGGACATCTTTATCTGCAAGTGTTGCTAAGTCCTTATGTTCAAATATTTTTTGTAAAAGGTTTATTATTATGCAATTACCGTTTTTGAACTTAGACATAAACTTGAACTTGAAGTAGTAAGAAACAGCTTTAAACCTTGTTTTTAAATAATTGCTCCTATCTTCCAAACTACTTATAGTTGTGAGCTACTACTACTGCTACGTCACGATTTTTCACTTATTTCGGCAGGTTCTGGTCCCCGTTAACCGTGAAAAATAAAGAATCACAAAGCATACAGTGGTATGAAAAAGTAGCTGAACCTTTTGGAGTTTCTCACATTTCTGCATAAAATCATCATCAAATTTGATCTGATCTTTGTCAAAATCACACAGATAAACTGCTTTAACTAAAACCACCAAATATTTATAGGTTTTCATATTTTTAATGAGGATAGCATGGAAACAATGACAAAAGGGGGGAAAAATAGGTGAACCATCACATTTAATATTTTGTGTGCATCCCCTCCCCTTGGCAGTAATAACTTCAACCAGACACTTCCTGTAGCTGCAGATCAGTCTGACAGATCGATCAGGACTAATCTTTGCCCATTCTTCTCTACAAAACTGCAGTAGTTCAGTCAGTTTCCTGGGATGTCTGGCATGAATCGCTGTCTTTAGGTCATGCTACAGCATCTCAATGGGGTTCAAGTATGGACTTTGACTTGGCCACTCCAGAATGTGTATTTTGTTCTTCTGAAACCATTCTGAAGTTGATTTACTTCTGTGTTTTGGATCATTGTCTTGTTGCAGCATCCATCCTCTTTTTAGCTTCAACTGTCTGACAGACTGCCTCAGGTTTTCCGGCAAAACATCCTGATGAACTTTTGAATTCATTCTTCCATTAATGATTGCAAGTTGTCCAGGCCCTGAGGTAGCAAAACAGCCCCAAATCATGATGTTCCCTGCACCATGCTTCACGATGGGGATAAGGTGTTGATGTTGGTGAGCTGTTCCATTTTTCCTCCACACATGACGTTGTGTGTTACTCCCAAACAATTCAACTTTGGTTTCATCACTCCACAAAATATTTTGCCAAAAACTTCTGTGGAGTGTCCGAGTGCCTTTTTGCGAACATTAAACGAGCAATAGACAACAGTGGCTTCCTCCGTGGAGTCCTCCCATGAACACCATTCTTGGCCATAGTTTTACATGTAGCGGATGTGTGCACATAGATATTGGACTGTGCCAGTGATTTCTATAAGTCTTTAGCAGACCCTCTAGGGTTCTTTTTTACCTCCCTAAGTATGAAGATCCTCCAGGACTGGCCAGCCCAGTCACCAGACATGGACATCATTGAGCATGTCCGGGGTAGGATGAAAGAGGAACCATGGAAGACGAAACCCAAGAATATTGATGAACTCTGGGAGGCATGCAAGACTGCTTTCTTTGATGTTCATGATGGCTTCATCAATAAATTGTATGAACCGTTGCTGAACCGCATGGATGCTGTCCTTCAAGCCCATGGAAGTCATACAAATTATTAAATTTGGATCTCACAGCACCACTACTTAATTCGCTTATGTTATGTAGCATATTTTTGTATTTGAAGAACATTTTTTGTTCAATTCTCACACTACTTTCTGTAGGCGACAAAACTTTTGTCTTGCCAAAATTTGACCTTTGTCTTCATTAGGCCTGTCGCGATAACAAATTTTAGTGTGCGATAATTATTCTCATAAATTATTGCGATATTCGATATTTTTGCGCCCCCCCAATTTTTTTTTAACCAATTTACAATAACACAGTGTGAATACAGTATATATTAATAGATCAAGTACACCCATTTAAACGCGATAAATATTTACTCTTAAATTCAAAAATACTTTTTAAGAAATCACAACTAAAAACAATAGACCATGCCTCTTAAGTAAAAAACAACAATATTGATACCGCACAGAAACACAGAATAAATAAAATGTGTTTGAAAAAAAAAAATGCATTTAATGACTTAAGCATTTAGGCAAATGAAAACTTTTCCCGTCATAGCTTATGCAATTGTGTTCCATAGGGATGCAACGATACAGTTAAGTCATTAGAGGTGTGCGAAATTTCCGATTCTTAGATTATTCGCGATTCGGCCGTGGAAGATTCGAGAACGATTCACAAACATCCAAATTCCGATTATTGAAATATGTCAAGTAAAGCGGAAGTAAAACACAGCGCGCCGCGCGGTCTTCGGGACGCAATGAGGAACGGAGCGAGAGTAGCTAAACATCATGCTTGTCATTACTCGGCCCCTCGGGCAATGCCAATGCTCAACTCACGGCTCTAGCTCAACTCATGCTGCGAGATAAAAACAACAACAACATACCCGACTGCTGCCGAAAGCTGCTACAAAGTACGTCCACAATACATAATGTTAAGGTAGATATCATATTTATATAGGACTAAATGTAGAATAGACTCGGTGGCAATAGCAGCACATGTAGAGAAAGCTAGATGCGGGCGTTAGTAAACGGCCGCCATCTTAAAGCAGTAGACTTCCCTGCAAGGCTGTTGTAGCGAACCTAATTAACTTTGTATCTAAAATACTCCTAAATCGGTAAAATATTGACTTGAATCTATCTTTAAAATAGTTTTAAAACTTTCACATGTTGAAAGTAGACAAAAGGGAAATTATGGAAAAACGAAAGCAATTTTAACAACTTTAACGGTTGATTGACAACATTAAATTAATTGAATGTAGTTTAAAGCTGCTGATACAGAATGGGGATTTGAGTGTATTATTTATTGTTTTTAACTGTTAACTTGATACTGAAATAGTCGTTTACTTAAGCCTGCGAGGCTTAAAATTTTTTTTTTTTTTTTTTTTTAAACATTTTTTGTTACTAATGTACAAAACATTAAAAGCAGCTAATTGCAGGGGGGGTGTCATCAATAATCGATTTATAATTGAATCGTAGCCTCTGAATCGTAATCGTAATCGAATCGTTAGGTGCCCAAAGATTCCCAGCTCTACTGAACACGCTGGAGTGAACTCTCGTAGCTGGTGGGAAACGTTCATGACAGCGTTTATTTAATAGCGTATTTTTGATACGGAGGACACGATTTTCTATCCGATTCAATACATTTAATGCTCTGTAAAAAAAAAACAAAAGCAAAAAAAACTATTATATATATATATATATATATATATATATATATATTTTTTTTTTTTTTTTTTTTTTGCTAACGAGCAGAAATTAAATTGCCATCATATAAACATGCATTTTGGTGCATAATATTTATGTGCTTACTTCTTACTGATCTGAAAAAAATTTGTATATAAGTGCTGAGAACAATCTTTACAGTTTGTAAAGTGAGGCAGGGCACACTGTTGATTGCTACAGCTTTCTTAGCAGCTAGGTTTACTACATGAGCAAGACATTCTATTTGTGGTCCGAATCCATCTGTGTCACGTACTGAATTAACAATATTTGCAACATTATCTATAGTCACTGGTATGGATTGATTTGGCCTTCTTAACTTCCATTCAGTCATGACAGTTTAGAATTCATTGATGTAGTACCGTATATGGACTACGTGTCCCATAATCACTCTGGACTCACGTAGCTAATGGCATGGGACGTATCACATCTAGTTTGCCATTTCATGATATCTAGTGTGTGCGCGCATTAAAAAAGTTAGCAAGCGCCGCTGAAGTCACATCTGCTCATTACTACACAACACCAGCATATGACAATCGACTTTCATAAACAGGACTAGTTTGAAGCACAGCGCTCTTAATTTCATTCAGCTGTTCGTTGTCAAAGCGAGTTTGTTCGTAGCAGCCAAGTCGGTAACAATGTTTTGGCGCACTTCGTTGTAAATATCCGGCGTTGTGCCGAAAAATAGCCGCCCCGCGTGAAATGTCACTCCTGACGGAAGCGCCCACACGTCAACAACACCGGTGTGCCATAGATGGTCAACAGTCACTCTGGAGCACTGACGCGGCCAGTATATGTTGAACAATAGGATATAATGGGAACGATTGGCTCCGGGGCTAGTTTTTGCCAGACCTGGAACGAAGATGCATTTTGCGCAGTTGATAACGAGGAATCCGAACTTTCAACAGCACGTCTGCTGCACGCACGTGCACACGAGGCGATAAATCGCAGCGGAAAAATTACCGCCTTCATTTTTATTTATCGCGCAATGAATGGAATTATTTCATATTGCGACAGGCTTAGTCTTCATTAAATGATAAATCTTTTTTCAGTGAAAGAAATATATTTTTGTACATTCAACATCATTTGGGAAGGTCTTAGTTTTCATATGAGCCATTTCTGAAACTAATTAGGCTCGAGCGTTTACGTCACAGCAGCACGGGATCGTGCGAGATTTGCGACAACGCAGCCATTGCGGAAGCACGTCTGCATCACGGGACATTTAAACTTAACGGCAAATACAATTGAACTACGAGTGCCAAAGATGGAAAAATGTAGGGAAAACTTGCCAGTTCGATACAGAGACAAACTTGTTACCACGGCGAAGGACAGATATGTGAGCAATTTTAAAGATGTGAACAATGTTGACCCTCACGAGCAAGCCGAACACAAATGGAATAAAGATGTCGACAAGCTTCCACCACTACGCGAAATGGACATCATGCTGTATTTAGTGTTTGGTGTATGTTACTACACTCATCAGCAATTCCGAAACTACAAATCGCTACAAAGCTACGAACAGTTTTGCTGCGGATGGGTGCAGGATCTGCACATTATGACCATAGCAAACGGCAACACCATCTTTCTAGCAAAGGTAGGCATTGTGTGTTTACATTAGTCTGTGACCACGGATGTACAAATTTTTTGTAGCAGAAAATGTAGCCTGTGTACAAATTCTTTGCCACTCTCTCACGTCAAAATATTACAGCTTTTTCATTTAGCAACGACAGGAATTATGTCTTATGAAGACAATGCACATGTATGCATGCTAGTTGTTTAACTGTAGCTATAGCTAACAACAGGCCGACTTAGGGCGTAAAGTTACTGAAATTTGCGTAAACAAACGAAATTAACTTACCGGAGTGGAAGTGCATAGAGCAAACTCAGTGTGTAACTGGAGAATCAAACGTTATGCCCTTCCTTCTGCTCGAGGCCATTCTTCGACGTTTGGTAAGTTCAGATATGACCTTTCCCTCGCCTTTTCTCCATGTAGGGATCCGGAAGAAACTCAATGGTGTTCCGTCGAGCTGTACATTCTCCTTTCTATTCGATCGGTTGTTGCAATTCTTTACCGCACAATAATTTCCAACCATTTTTAAAGAGCGACCTGTGTTGAAATGCCTCATGGTTTATGTTTCTCGCTTCCATAATGGCGATAGCGGCGGAAACCTCGCGAGTGCCACGTCATACGCTCGAGCCTAATTGAATAATTAAAAGGTTATTAGCAACTGTTTCTACAAAATGGATAAGCGACAAGACTTTTGTCAGGGACTGTAAACATACAGTAGATATTAGTTTTGTTATACGATATGACCATATATATTGTAGTGTTTAACAAATGAAAGTGGAAGGATTTCATGTTGGCGCTTGCATCCTTCAATTGTTCTGAAAAAAGTTTGGACACCCCTGGTTTATAGGAACCAGTAAAGGCTTCAGTTCCAAAGAATTCAAATTTCCTGTCAATGATTGATTGTTCCAGGGTTAACTTTTTGTTGTATCATGGTTAGTCTTTACCTGTCCCCATTTCTGCGAGCGTGTGCAAAACGACGTGACCACATTGTGTAAGTTGTTTCCTCCAATCACCACTAATTTCTCAGAAGCGCCGAGGAAATAAAGAGCAGGAAGGTCTGCGTCCGCTCTCGTGAGGGTGGGAAGCACCTCGCACCACAAATCTGCCATGGATTTGAAATTACAACATATGGGTATCAGAAGTATAATGCCCAGCATCCATGTACTTGTCTTCGTACCTCGCCTGGTGTCGTACTGGAGCAGTAGTTTTTCTCCAGTCCTCTGGATGCTGCCCAGGATGTACAGACAGTGACCCAGACTGGTTATGAGGGGCACATCGTGAGATAGAGAGACGGTGAACTGGAAGTCGGTGAGGGGGAGCGGTGAGACAAACCTGAGGCACAACAGACATGTTGAAAGAAAAGCTACCACGATTAGCTAATTCACTGCCGGCCCAGGTATATTGTATGCATACAATTGACATAGTTCGTACTGTGGTAGTTACCGTAATTTTTGGACTATGAGGCGACCCAGACTATAAGCCGCCACCCACCAAATTCCACAGTAAATGACATTTGTTCATAGATAAGCCGCACTGGTCTATAAGCCGCAGCCGTCCTCACTGTATTATGAGATATTCACACCTAAAGATATTAACCGATGACACTATATTTGACAGCCGCGCCAAAAGACTGTCATAAGATCAAATGAATGACCACGAAGCTTCGAACCAATTGGCTGCAAAACTTCATTGCTTCAAGAGGCTTCATTTGGCCGTCACTGCTCCCTTGGGGGAGACGGTCAACCTCTGCTGCCACCTGCTGTCAAAACAGTTGTCGTCCAACATGCCTCCTAACATGCATTGCAGCTTTATAGATGTAAATAATCAAAATTCATGTTCTGTGCTAATTATTCCTTCAGTTACTGCTCCAGTTGTTTCATTAATTGCTAGTTGTGGTATTTGTTAACACTTTATTTGACAGTGCTGCCATAAGACTGTCATAAGACTAGAGCTGAAACGAATACTTGAGCAACTCGAGTAACTAGAGTTTAAAAACTGATCCGAGTAATTTTATTCACCTCGAGTAATCGTTTATTTTGACAGCTCTAAGCATCACGTTTTGTTCGGACTACTTTTAATGTGGGCTGATGTCACGTGTGTAGAGGAAGAAGCAAAAAAAAAAACAAAACAAAAAAAAAAAAAAAAACACTGCAGCCGACAGCCGCTACAAACGACGCCGACGTTGCTAAATACCAGCCCGCACGATGCTACGTTGGTAGCAGGTAGCGTATGATGAGTCTCATAGAGATCACATGTATGTTGAACTAGATGCGAAATGACAGACTCGGCCGCGTCTGGGCAGCGTTAGTAAACAGCCGCCATCCTAAAGCAGTAGAGCGCTAATAAAGAGCGCTAATATATAAGATTAACGTTACCGTCACTAGCTCACGTAACATTAGCCCTGCGGAGGGCTAGGTTTCTATTAATTATGACCACTGTCGATGCGTGGCTAACGTGTCTTGCATACAGGCTTTAACATAACATAGCGTTTTGGAGTGATGAGGGTGTAAACTAAAAACTCAATAATGCTAACTATCAATTTTAGCTGAGTAGTCATTGCTGGATAAAACACCAAGTAGCACTGGTCCCTAATGTGCTCCAATACAGCCTGTATCATACATTTATTTTGAATACTGTAAAAACTCAAAATCCTATCAGGACTTACAGTTTAGACTAACTTAAAACTTAACTAGAACTTAAAAGTGGCTTGACACAAATAGAAATTCAATTGAAACACGTGGGAAAAAAATCCTAACTTTTAAGTGATGTGTGTTATCAAGCATAACGGCATTTTTAGGTATGTATATGCATTGCAAAAGTATTCGGCCCCCTTGAATCTTGCAACCTTTCGCCACATTTCAGGCTTCAAACATAAAGATATGAAATTTAATTTTTTTGTCAAGAATCAACAACAAGTGGGACACAATCGTGAAGTGGAACAACATTTATTGGATAATTTAAACTTTTTTAACAAATAAAAAGCTGAAAAGTGGGGCGTGCAATATTATTCGGCCCCTTTACTTTCAGTGCAGCAAACTCACTCCAGAAGTTCAGTGAGGATCTCTGAATGATCCAATGTTGTCCTAAATGACTGATGATGATAAATAGAATCCACCTGTATGTAATCAAGTCTCCGTATAAATGCACCTGCTCTGTGATAGTCTCAGGGTTCTGTTTAAAGTGCAGAGAGCATTATGAAAACCAAGGAACACACCAGGCAGGTCCGAGATACTGTTGTGGAGAAGTTTAAAGCCGGATTTGGATACAAAAAGATTTCCCAAGCTTTAAACATCTCAAGGAGCACTGTGCAAGCCATCATATTGAAATGGAAGGAGCATCAGACCACTGCAAATCTACCAAGACCCGGCCGTCCTTCTAAACTTTCTTCTCAAACAAGGAGAAAACTGATCAGAGATGCAGCCAAGAGGCCCATGATCACTCTGGATGAACTGCAGAGATCTACAGCTGAGCTGGGAGAGTCTGTCCATAGGACAACAATCAGTCGTACACTGCACAAATCTGGCCTTTATGGAAGAGTGGCAAGAAGAAAGCCATCTCTCAAAGATATCCATAAAAAGTCTCGTTTAAAGTTTGCCACAAGCCACCTGGGAGACACACCAAACATGTGGAAGAAGGTGCTCTGGTCAGATGAAACCAAAATTGAACTTTTTGGCCACAATGCAAAACGATATGTTTGGCGTAAAAGCAACACAGCTCATCACCCTGAACACACCATCCTCACTGTCCAACATGGTGGTGGCAGCATCATGGTTTGGGCCTGCTTTTCTTCAGCAGGGACAGGGAAGATGGTTAAAATTGACGGGAAGATGGATGCATCCAGATACAGGAACATTCTGGAAGAAAACCTGTTGGTATCTGCACAAGACCTGAGACTGGGATGGAGATGTATCTTCCAACAGGACAATGATCCAAAACATAAAGCCAAATCTACAATGGAATGGTTCAAAAATAAACGTATCCAGGTGTTAGAATGGCCAAGTCAAAGTCCAGACCTGAATCCAATCGAGAATCTGTGGAAATCTGAAGACTGCTGTTCACAAACACTCTCCATCTAACCTCACTGAGCTCGAGCTGTTTTGCAAGGAAGAATATGCAAGAATGTCAGTCTCTCGATGTGCAAAACTGATAGAAACATACCCCAAGCGACTTGCAGCTGTAATTGGAGCAAAAGGTGGCGCTACAAAGTATTAACGCAAGGGGCCGAATAATATTGCACGCCCCACTTTTCAGTTTTTTATTTGTTAAAAAAGTTTAAATTATCCAATAAATTTTGTTCCACTTCACAATTGTGTCCCACTTGTTGTTGATTCTTGACAAAAAATTAAAATTTTATATCTTTATGTTTGAAGCCTGAAATGTGGTGAAAGGTTGAAAGGTTCAAGGGGGCCGAATACTTTTGCAAGGCACTGTATCACGACGCTGGATGGCGCCAGATATCATTGAAGCGAATGCTGAACTTGAGGAGTAATGTTCTGTCATGACAGATCTCAGCTACTCTCAAGTTTAACCAGTTTGCATTATTTTTAGGGCTGTCAAAATGATCGCGTTAATGGGCGGTAATTTATTTTTTAAATTAATCACGTTAAAATATTTGACGCAATTAATGCACATTAAAATGACAGCACACATAGTGAAATGTGTACTTGTTGTGTTTTTCGGAGTTTTGTTGCCCTCTGCTGGCGCTTGGGTGCGACTGATTTTATAGGCTTCAGCACCCATGAGCATTGTGTAAGTAATTATTGGCATCAACAATGGTGTGCTAGTAGTTTATTTTTTGATTGAAAATTAAACAAATTTTATTAAAACGAAAACATTAAGAGGGGTTTTATTATAAAATTTCTATAACTTGTACTACCATTTATCTTTTAAGAACTACAAGTCTTTCTATCCATGGATCGCTTTAACAGAATGTTAATAATGGTAATTCCATCTTGTTGATTTATTGTTATAAATACAGTACTCATGTACCGTATGTTGAATGTATAAATCCATCTTGTGTCTCATCTTTCCATTCCAACAATAATTTACAGAAAAATATGGCATATTTTATAGATGGTTTGAATTGCGATTAATTACGATTAATTTTTAAGCTGTAATTAACTCGATTAAAAATTTTAATCGCTTGACACCCCTAATTATTTTATTGCAATTTTTTCCTTATTCAGATTTGTTTCAATACTACAGTTACAGTTAGACCTCACTTTGATGGTGAATGCAGTTATTGCAATTTTGTTGTTTTATCACAATAGATTGTTTTATTTACATTTAAAAACCAGAAGCCATTCATTTACGAATGTGATTGCACTTTAGTTTACATATTTAAATGTTCAGATATTAAGATTTGAATGAGGCAAAATAACATGCTTTTTCTGTTAAATATATTGTTATAATCATTTGTTTTAGATGTACTGTAATTATTTTCTGTATAAAAAGTAATTTGGTGTTTAAAAATTCTTTTTTCAAACTTGAGTCTTGAAAAAGAGGGGGTCGTCTTATAATCAGGGCCGTCTTATATTCGGGCCAATACGGTACATTGAGTATTTTGGTAAGCATACCATAGAGTAACACAGCATAGAATAACCTTGGTTAAAACATAACCAACTCCATAAGGTCACGATAATCACACTACAATCTAGCAATGCCACGATATCACTTCATCAACAAACCTCCAGTTGTCCTCCCACGGATCGTAGCATTCCACAGCCGTGAACAAGGCCGTGTTGGAGTCCGGGCTGACCAGGGAGTCTAAGTACCAGCCACCCACTGCGTAGATACGGCCTTCACAAACAGCTGCACTGAAGTGTCTCCTGTGCTGTGAGCCAAAAACATACAACCAATGAAACGATTAAGATCTTTGGATTTAGAACTAGTGTTGCACCGATATCATTTTCTGGTCTGGTTTCATTTCCCAATACTGATTCCGACACCTGGCTGTGTGGTACTAGCCAATGCTGATACTGTAGTGATACCACATTTTCATTAAAAAAAAAAATAAATAAATAAATAATAATAATAATAATTAGGGCTGTCAAATGATTAAAAATTTTAATTGAGTTAATTACAGCTTAAAAATTGATTAATTGTAATTAGTCGCAATTCAAACCATCTATAAAATATGCCATATTTTTCTGTAAATTATTGTTGGAATGGAAAGATAAGACACAAGATGGATATATACATTCAACATAAGGTACATAAGTACTGTATTTGTTTATTATAACAATAAATCAGCAAGATGGGATTAACATTATTAACATTCTGTTAAAGCGATCCATGGATAGAAAGACTTGCACTTCTTAAAAGATAAATGTTAGTACAAGTTATAGAAATTTTATATTAAAACCCCTCTTAATTTTTTCGTTTTAATAAAATTAGTAAATTTTCAATCAAAAAATAAACTAGTAGCCCGCCATTGTTGATGTCAATAATTACACAATGCTCATGGCTGCTTAAGCCCATAAAAGCAGTCGCACCCAAGCGCCAGCAGAGGGCGACAAAACTCCAAAAACATTGCACATGGACACTTGGACATTGCACTGTGCTATCATTTTAATCTGTTTTGAGCGGGGCATGTGCGTTAATTGTGTCAAATATTTTAACGTAGTTAAAAAAATGAATTACCGCCAGTTAACGCGATAATTTTGACAGCCCTAATAATAAATAATACCAGATTACTGCATACTCACTTGACTGAAAACGAACTGCTATCATGGCTTGGTCAAACAATGCTTACATATTTGTCTGCCATGGACAGCATTAGATGTCTAATCCATTGAAGTGGGAGGGCTGCCAGCGAATGAACACGTTCAATCACTACCACCCTTTAAAGCCATTACATTACAGTGAACTGGAACTGAAGTTAAAATAGTCTCACGAGATGGTCAATATTGTTCATCATTTTAACTCTTGTGCCAGCTAACTTAGCTAAATTAGCCGCACTGCATCCATACATTCTACGTAATGTAAAGATACATAATATAACTACTTTAATGTCACAATATTACAACTTCTTTATCGTAATATTGTGACTTTAATATAATTTAATAGTTTTCCAACAATGACTTTTTAACTGATAACCAATATCCCGATATTGTTCAACTCCAAAAAATCCGAAACCGATATAAAACAGATACCGATATATACAGTTGTGGACTTAACATATTATGGCTAATGTATTGTGTGTGTGTGTATTGTGATGCCCCACTGGGTGATTATATAATAATAATGCTCATATTACAAATCCTAAGCATCTTAGTTTGGAGACATCTAATGAATACGCAGAGTTTAAGGGGGGGCAGGGCCCCCTGTTGGCCGAAAAGTGTCATTACATGTAAATGACTTTCCTATATATGATTTTAAAATTAAGAGTTTTCCGGTAAAATATTGTCTATAAAATGTGTAAAGCAATAAAACAAACAACAAAATATGAATGAAATGAACAAAAACATTTTTATAATGGGTCAAAATAATTTTTCGAACGGATCATGTGATTAGCACCTTAGACGGTCATTTGCTTTGGTTAGCCAAAATCACCTGAGGACCAAAGAGGCAAGATGGATATACGCAATTTTTTCAAACCCAAGCTTTCAAAAGCGACAACTGCTGAGCGAGAACCAAGGATTGAAAATGCGGACCATGAAATGGTGAGCGGAGTTTCAATTTGCTCCACTAAAGACGCTAAATGTACAACGGAGCCACCACTGACAGGCATACCATATTCAATGGATGACGATTTTGCCGAAAATTATAGCTGTCCTAAGCAGCCTGATTTAGAATTCTCCTAAAAATAATGGGAAACAAAAAAACGCACATTTTCAACTTATTATTATAAATATTCTTGTAATGCCCCTTTCCCACAGAAACTACTGGGTCAACGCGCGTTTTTTCCAAGCCGATGCAACCCACTAGCAATTGGCATTTGGCACCTTTCCCATTGACAAAAAAAAAAAGCTGTGTCTTTTTTTTTTTTTTTAAACCCGTCGAACCCCCCACCCCTCCTCAGCCGTGCATAAGGTTACGTGACGTCACCACGCTAAGACACGCGTCGACAAGTGCGACCGAATATCTGATGTTAAACCTTTATCCTGTGTAGTTAATTTGATGTTGCTGCTTGATAAATTTTACTTGCACAAGGTGAGATTTTCAAGGTCTGTGCCATATTTTCGACTATTTCTTTTGGACGTGATTCTTATATAGGTACGCTTAAACATACAGTGCCTCGCAAAAGTATTCGGCCCCCTTGAATCTTGCAACCTTTCGCCACATTTCAGGCTTCAAACATAAAGATATGAAATTTAATTTTTTTGTCAAGAATCAACAACAAGTGGGACACAATCGTGAAGTGGAACAACATTTATTGGATAATTTAAATTTTTTTAACAAATAAAAAACTGAAAAGTGGGGCGTGCAATATTATTCGTCCCCTTTACTTTCAGTGCAGCAAACTCACTCCAGAAGTTCAGTGAGGATCTCTGAATGATCCAATGTTGTCCTAAATGACCGATGATGATAAATAGAATCCACCTGTGTGTAATCAAGTCTCCGTATAAATGCACCTGCTCTGTGATAGTCTCAGGGTTCTGTTTAAAGTGCAGAGAGCATTATGAAAACCAAGGAACACACCAGGCAGGTCCGAGATACTGTTGTGGAGAAGTTTAAAGCCGGATTTGGATACAAAAAGATTTCCCAAGCTTTAAACATCTCAAGGAGCACTGTGCAAGCCATCATATTGAAATGGAAGGAGCATCAGACCACTGCAGATCTACCAAGACCCGGCCGTCCTTCCAAACTTTCTTCTCAAACAAGGAGAAAACTGATCAGAGATGCAGCCAAGAGGCACATGATCACTCTGGATGAACTGCAGAGATCTACAGCTGAGGTGGGAGTGTCTGTCCATAGGACAACAATCAGTCGTACACTGCACAAATCTGGCCTTTATGGAAGAGTGGCAAGAAGAAAGCCATTTCTCAAAGATATCCATAAAAAGTCTCGTTTAAAGTTTGCCACAAGCCACCTGGGAGACACACCAAACATGTGGAAGAAGGTGCTCTGGTCAGATGAATCCAAAATTGAACTTTTTGGCCACAATGCAAAACGATATGTTTGGCGTAAAAGCAACACAGCTCATCACCCTGAACACACCATCCCCACTGTCAAACATGGTGGTGGCAGCATCATGGTTTGGGCCTGCTTTTCTTCAGCAGGGACAGGGAAGATGGTTAAAATTGACGGGAAGATGGATGCAGCCAAATACAGGAACATTCTGGAAGAAAACCTGTTGGCATCTGCACAAAACCTGAGACTGGGACGGAGATTTATCTTCCAACAGGACAATGATCCAAAACATAAAGCCAAATCTATAATGGAATGGTTCAAAAATAAACGTATCCAGGTGTTAGAATGGCCAAGTCAAAGTCCAGACCTGAATCCAATCGAGAATCTGTGGAAAGAGCTGAAGACTGCTGTTCACAAACACTCTCCATCCAACCTCACTGAGCTCGAGCTGTTTTGCAAGGAAGAATGGGCAAGAATGTCAGTCTCCCGATGTGCAAAACTGATAGAAACATACCCCAAGCGACTTGCAGCTGTAATTGGAGCAAAAGGTGGCGCTACAAAGTTTTAACGCAAGGAGGCCGAATAATATTGCACGCCCCACTTTTCAGTTTTTTATTTGTTAAAAAAGTTTAAATTATCCAATAAATGTTGTTCCACTTCACGATTGTGTCCCACTTGTTGTTGATTCTTCACAAAAAAATTAATTATCATATCTTTATGTTTGAAGCCTGAAATGTGGCGAAAGGTTGCAACATTCAAGGGGGCCGAATACTTTTGCAAGGCACTGTATGAAGAACAAGAACAGTATTTGTACACTACAATATCTCAGGGATCTGTCATTGACTGACTCTTAGTGTTGTATTTTTTTGTATTCCTGTTTTTGTGAATATGACATTTGAAGTGCCTTATGTTTGTGAAAGCATTTTGCCATGACTCACGAGTAGTACACTATGTACAAAGTGCCTCATTTGTTTATTTGTATATTTTTTATGTATGTTTTGATGTTTGTCTTGCAGTTTTGTATCTGTTGTGCTGTAATGCGTGTGTGTTGTTAAAAAAAAAAAAAAATGTGCGACCGAATTCATTCAGTTCAAGGAAGTAAACAATGCAGAGCAACATGGAAGCCTCCTTTCCGTTTGTGTTCTGTTTTCATGCTTTTTACTGCCCTCAAAATGGTCGAAATGCATCACGTAAGAGCCTATGTCACCACGTAGATTAGGGTGTTGACTGTTGACCCGGGGTTTTGCTTTCACACTGCATGACGATCAGAGCCGGTGATTTTAACGCGGGTCGCTTGGCGGGTTGATTGACATGGGTCAAGGCGGGTCGCTGCACCTTTCCTACTGCCACCAAAAGCCGATTGTTAGTGGGTTGACATGGGTTTTTTTGGCCAGTGGGAAAGGGGTAAAAATTAACTTTATTGCTGACACTGCGTTTCGGGGCCATCAACATGTTGTGCCCCCAAAGTTAAACTCCTCCTATGATCTAATGGTCAATCAGCATAACTGCAGTGCCAAGTTGTGACCAGCCCTTGTACAAAGGAAGGCTTTTGCATTCGTTTTGAAGGCAACATGCATATTGGCCCAAAACCAATAATAAAAAACCGATGATTGATTTTGTCCCATATCATTTTAAAATGCTTTTATCAGTCGATATTATCGGCTACCCGATAATATCGGACAATACGGACAGCTCTATAATTTAATATTATGCCTTTATTCATATACTCCTATTGTTTTTGTTGTGTGACCCCAATACACCCTCGTACAATATAATGACATGTAACGATAAAAACAGCCCAAAACAACATAGACTAGTCTGTAACACGGGTTGTTTTACCTTAATAAGTGGCGAAACGGCAGCCCATTCCTGAGTCAAAGGATTATACCTAAACGATGCCATTTTGAAGTCCCACCTCCTCCTCACAAGTGTTCTGTAGCCTCCTATGATGTACAAGTAGTTATAAAGGACTACGGCCGTGAAACACCACTTGTCGGCCCTGAAAGGGAACTCCGCAATGGGACGCCATGTTCCGCTTCGCTCGGCGAACACGTGCCGGGCGCGCTCGGTCGACGGGTCCTTCCAGGATGTCAGGTTCTCCTTCCGAAGGGTGCACAGATAAGGCTTCCCTTGCGTCCTCAAGAGGATGACCTCTTGTTTGTCCTCATTGCTTAGACACCTGAGACAACACACACAATTGTGACAAACTCCAACTCATTTAAACTAGGAGGGAAAGCACATCTTTGAATGCCATTGACGGCTGCCAATGAGTGAACACTATTCTCGTAGAAAATTTAGGTCTTGTTGACATTAGTGACAGAACCTTTACAAAACAGTGACATCTTTATAAAACGATGTCTCAATTCTTGGCGGAAGCATATCGATAACCTATTTGGAATCATACAAAGTACAGAGATATATCAGCATATTTGTGTACTATCACACTCTTATTAAATATTATGACCAGAGGTGGGTAGAGTAGCCAAAACTTTTACTCAAGTAAATCAACTCAAAATAATATTACTCAAGTAAAAGTCGTCATCCAAAAAATGTACTCAAGTACAAGTAAAAAAAGAATCCAGTGAAAAGAATACCGTAATTTCCGGACTATAAACCGCTACTTTTCTCCCTTTTTATTGTCCAGTGCGGCTTATTTATTAATTTATTCGGGTTACTAGATAACACTTTGACAGCTGCGTCATAAGACTGTCATAATTATGACACTATGATAGGCATTACTGAATGCTTATGTCATTAAGTGTCATCCAGCAAATTATGTCACTAATTCCATTTATGTCCAGCTTGGATATTTTACACCCATTCAAAAGTGAGATAATTTCTCGGATAACACTAAAAGAAATTTGTTATAAGCATTCATTAAGGCTCACGACAATGTTATGTCATAATTATTACCGTCTAATGACAGTCTTATGATGCCACAGTCAAATAAGGTGTTACCAAATACCATAATTTGCAATTAATGAAACAACTGGAACAGTAGCTGAAGAAATAATTAGCACAGAACATGAATTTTGATTATTATTTACATCTGTAGTGCCGCAATGCATGATAGGGGGCATGTTGGATGACAACAGTGTTGACAGCCTCCCCCAAGGGAGCAGTGATGGCTAAATGAAGCTTCTCGAAGCAATGGTTTTGAACTAATTGGCTGCAAAGCTTCATGGTGGTTCATTTGGTTTTATGACAGTCGTATCATACCACTGTCAAATAAAGGGTTACCAGTTAATATATTTTGGTGTAAATATCCCATAATACAGTGAGGACAGCTGTGGCTTATAGTCCAGTGCGGCTTATCGATGAACAAATGCCGTTTTTGTGCCAAATTTGGTGGGTGGCGGTTTATAGTCAGGTGCGCCTTATAGTTTGAAAATTACAGTACTCAAGGAACAAGTAACAGTGCAACTGCTTATTAACTGCTTATCTTTGTTTGTTTGTTTGTTTGTTTGTTTTTTTTTAAAAACAATGGTTTTTTTTCTCTCTCAGCACAACGCATATATGAACTGTTGTTGTAATGATACTGTACTCCGGTTTTCCGTGGTCAATCGGTGCCAAATAAAACTGGAAGATTGGTTTCAATCCGCACTTTCAAGGCATGTTGTGGCCAGTGCTCTGTGTCAAATACAAATAAATGCTTTAAAGACACCACGCCATTGAATAGGATGATATGATCATAGAATGGCAAGCTTGCGTCACATTGGTGCAATGGAGTCGTGTGATTGTTGTTGGGACATCTCATTGGTGAAATTGGTAGAGCTACTCTTGGTATTG